>NW_017306400.1:1403155-1410739 GCF_000935625.1 Nanorana parkeri | reverse complement strand
CAGTATGTTAGCTGCAGTGCAGTGCGCTTTCGGCGTGTTTTCGTAGCGTTTTTGACGTGTTTGTGCGTTTCCGGTCCGTTACCGGACCAGAGAAAATGTGACATGCAGTATTTTTTCTTTCCGGAACGGACTGCGCTGGTGAGAACTGCCCATAAAATACATAGGGAGACATTGGGATGCATTTTGGGTGCAGGAGCGCACGGTTCTGGTCCGGACAGAATGCGGACATCGTGTGAACAAGCCCTCAAGCTGGAGGTGTGTTTTTGACCAAGCCATGCTGCTGCTGCTGTGGAAGTCATGGATGTAACTGCTCTGTCTGGCATACGGGTCAGCTTCATTAAATAAGATGAACAGAACCACAAATCCCAAAAGAACTTAATTCAGGCTAACATCACAGAGTAGAATGTCACTGAGTGTCGCTAAAACAGGGGCAGGCAAACTCTAGGTCCATTGTCAGGGGCTTGCAATGCCTAATGGGATTTGTAGCTGCACCACAGCTTGGGAGCCAGAGTTTGCCTACGCCTTCTCTAAAATAAGAAGCAGGCATGTTAAAAGCGGGCAGCTAATAGTGGGGTAATAGGTGGAATATGGTTCTCTGGTTGCCTCATTGGAGGAATGTTCTGGTTGGTGTCAAAATGCACATTTGAATACTCAAGCAGCATTCTAGCTTTCTAGTACAGCAAGAAGCAACACTCATCAAGTGAGACCCTCTCACTGACCTGTTTGGTTTGCAGCACTTTATTAGCCAATTCAGTCAAGGAGTGTCCAATTCTAGAGTGCTATTCGATTTATGTAGTGGTCCTCCAGTTTATCTGGGTTCATTTCATTTCACTGATATTCATAGCTTAATGATGTGGTTGTTGAAAAATCCCTGTTAGCAGTAACATTCAAGTATACTGTGCTGTTAAACACAGTCTAATTTATTTGTTTGCATTGTTCTTCCAGAATTATAAAAAAAATCTTGTATTGCTTTTAATGGAAAACTTTGCAAGCTAGACTTTTTAAAGCATAAACAAAGCAAAGGTCTCAACCTAAACCCTTGGCGGTTTTAATCGCTCAGCAGTTTTAGTTTGTAAACCTTCAACATAAATAGCACTCTAGAGAAAGTACAATGTTTAGTATAGATAATGTATAACTAAAATACAAAACATTTGTATATTATAAAACATAGATGGCAAATAACTAACATGGTTCCTTACTGACAGAGAAAAAAAAAATCTTAATGTGCTTGGGGTTGACCATTTTTCATTGATTTAATAGTTTATTGGTAGTTTTAAGCAAGACAGCCCTCAGCGGTATGAAGAAATGAATATTAAATTGCTTGTATTTTTATTAATCTCTTCCTGAACAATCTTTTCTTATATTGCATCTTCCTTTCTGAGTGCTTTGGGGATGGATCTTTTGTTCTGACAGCTCAGCCCTGCATATTGTAATTCCTGTCATAGAAATCTGGTGACTGCTAAACAGCAAATAAAAGTCCACTACTTGGTATTTCATCTTGACTGATCTCTAGGAACTTTGAGCTCATTTCCATAACACACACTCCACAACACTGAGACGGAACGAAAGGGGTAAAGAAGGCTGACGATCAAAGTAAACACTAAAATGGCAAAGTAATAAGCAGTTTCCCTCCTATAACAGGAACATAATGTATCCTAGTCATAATTTTGCAAAAGAGTTGACATATATTCATTTGATTTCTATTAGATATATATTTTTTTCGGTTAAGCTCTGTTATTTAGCAGAAAAATGGATATTGAACCAATGTGTTGTTATAAACCTAGATTGGATTGCATTGAAATATCTCTGTCTGGAAGTCTTTAGGGAGGTGGGGGAAATAGCATATGTAATATTTTTTTTTTTTAAATGTAAAGCCACTGTTATCCTTGATAAAATAGGGATCCCACTTTTTTATACTGTTTGACAATTTTAGATGTGGGGAAAAAGGTGTATGTCAATAAAACTGTTTATCTTTGCCTCTTCAAATACCCACACATGTTTTTTTAGAGCGCGTTAATTGAATAAGTTATGGTCAGTTTTTTTCCTCCATCACTATTAATGTTTCACTCCTGTGTTCTCCAGCAGGTACAAAAATACATTGGGAACACTCGCTACCTAATTTAAAAAGCAACGATGTCATACAGCACAGACATAATAAGCTGCAGTTTTAAAAAGGCATATAGAACCACACACATCAGTCTGGTCTTAGGTCTCTGCCAGTAATGACCAAATCGTAGAAAAACTACTTTACTGGTGACTTGGCCAGGCAAAGGCAGAGATTCTCTTTGCCAAGTTGATAAATGCTGTCTGCCCACAAACATTTTACTAGTTCAGTTGTGAGTCTGCATTCTGTCTCTGATTGTTGTCTGCCCACCCTTCAAAAAACTTTGATCAGCATTGTACAGGACCGCAATCAAAACCCACTTTTGTTTACTGCCTAGTTGCCCAGAGAATTATGGGGCTGGATTTCCATCACTGTCTTAGTAAGAAAGGATTGTTCTTAAGGTACCCTTAAAAAGGACATACAGTACTTCCAAATTAGGGTAGTGATGGCACGGGGGAAGGAATCCTACCTCAAATTGCTCAGTACCTTCTCCACTAAATAAAAGTGAAGTCCCCAGTGAGTTCATTTTACTGCTGAGCTCTAGTCAGCAGTGCAGTTGGAGTGCCAAGCTCCTGGATGGCAGCCTGCAGGTGACCTGGTAACTGGTGGTCTTCAGGTACACAGGTTTACTGTGGAACAGCCCAGCCCAGGGCAAATTCCAGTTGAGGTAAATCGATTCACTCAATCCTGTTCATTACTGCACTTACACAAGCACAAAGATGAACACTGTACAACCAGTCTAGTCGTCGGGTAACTTTCCAGTATGTTTTGACATTATGGTAGGAAACCAGCACCCAGTGGAGACCCACCGCCATAGGGAGCTTAAAACTCTAAACAGACTGGCATTTAAACCTTTAAGCTGAGGCACAACAGTGATTTTGGCATGAGGAATCCTTATTATGATCATATGACAAAGTCTTAAACCTTACAGTGGGGCTACCACCACACTACAAGGGTTAAGTGCTCTTTTGTCTTAGGAGGTAAAATAACAATCCTGGCTGGCTCCTACACTGCTCCCTCAAGCCTGTCTCATCCTTCGCTCCAGGTGTATTTTTTAATCCCTGCAGACATCATGAAAAGATGAAGACCAAACGCCCTCACATTATAAAAAGATTTGGACTGTCATAAAACTTTTGAGAAAACATTTTAAACATGATTTTTACTAGCTTTGTGCATATGAATAATATGTAATTATTAAAGTGACATTAAGGTCACAGTCATCGTCCCTCATGCTGCTTTAAGGACTTACCTTAAATGATGCCTCTTGAGCTGATCATCTTCTTCCTTCCACTTGTTTTCAGTAGTCCCTTCAGCACTGGAGCCGGTCTCTGATCCAGCGCTGACTGCTGTGTCTTCTGTGTCCCACAGTGTCTGTTCATGTGCACGCTGCCGGCTGCGTGCATTGACTTACACTGTGTCTATTCTCTTCTCCTGGCCAAAGATCTCTACTGCGCATACGCCCGCCCCATGATCCTTCAAGGCCGCTCGAGAATCTTCAGATCTTCAGACGAGAGTGAGCGGCGGAGAAACAGGTAAGTAATTACCTTTTTGGTAACTTTTTTTATTTTATTTTTTAGCATATATCTATTGCTTGCTAGCAGTAGATATTTGCAAAAAACCCCAGAGACTATAATTATACTTTATTAATATACAGTATTTTCTGTTCATTTTGTCTTTTTCTATATTGTGAAATTTCACAAATTACATTTACTGATCCATGTGGTTTGCTTAAAGAAAAAAATAGAGATAAGTAATTATATTGATAAAATATATAACTTCACCATAATGTTGTATCTCACGCTGATGCACCCCTATAAAAGGAAAAAAAAAACAATTATGAGATTCTTGCCACTGGAAAGAACAAGCTGACACAGCAAAACGTAAATTTACCACTTGCTGAGCGCACATGTTGGAACAGAATTGTCAGCAGTGAAATTGCAGAGAAGCTTTAAAATGTACTATTGCTCAGTCTGAGAGTGACTTTCTTTATTAGTAAAATTAAGCCAGTAAATTTATATATGTATTACTAAAGTACTTTATTATTATCCTTTGTTTCACAGTAACTGGAACAGAGCTTACTGGACATGGGGATCCTATACGCCTTTTTTCAGTAGTAACATGTTGGGCCCCAAACGCAGCATTTACAGAAAGTAGGTATTTCATTAACTACAGCAGAAACAAAAATCATGTTTGCTAGCAACTGTATTTAATCAAAAAGTATAATACAATTTTAATGTTACATGTGTAGAATTTAAAGTATGTCTAAACCTAAGAACAAATATGTAATGAACTGCAGCTTTCCAGCCCTTAAAATGTGGTGGCTACATACATTTTCTTTTTTAGGCAAAGTACATTTTTTTGCAAGGACAAAAAATAACTGTTGAACCTGCCATCTAAACAATGTTATCAGTCTTCCCAGTTTTCTTCTGTGAGCTACGAAACACCTTCCTACATTATAGATATGAGGCGATTGGGAGGTGTATATAGTAGTAATGCACTGAAATGTTAGCCACCGAAACATATTGGCCGAAAATGGCACTTTTGGCAAAGTGCCATCTTTCAGCCGAAATTGCGGTGCATGCCTGGTTTCTCTTCTCCCCGCTGGGCACTGCTCTGTGCCCCCTCTGACACAGCGTAGCGTCCAGCGTTGAGGAGAGAAATAGTCACAGGAGGCTGAGCGGTGTGGGGGAGGAGAGTGATGTGAGCAGCCGGCGTGTCAAAAGAGGCCAGGCTCTCCTCCCGCAGCCTTCTGTGACAGATCAGGAGAGCGGTGTAGGGGCGGGGAAGGAGTCAGCTGTCACCGAGCTCTCCTCCCTCCACCGCTCACTCAGCCTCCTGTGACAGCGAGTCAGGATGGAGAGCAGGTACATAAAATAATTGTAAACAATTGAGGACATAGTATGTTTACTGTGTCCCCAATTATCAATGAATGGGAAGTGATCTATATCACCTACTGTTCATTTGTTTGTGGACATGGTAAACATATTATATCCATAAGTTATGAATGAACAAGAACACTCAGTATAGGGGATTCCTGTTCATTTATAACAGGGGATACAGAAAGAGATGGAAGGCTCTGTGTCCTTAACCTCTTTTTCTATTTTAAAAGGAAAATATCAGGGATCTGTTTATTTCCCCGTAGCCTCTAACTGTATAGTCAAAAAATAAAA
The DNA here is from genome assembly GCF_000935625.1 of Nanorana parkeri. Taxonomy (NCBI): domain Eukaryota; kingdom Metazoa; phylum Chordata; class Amphibia; order Anura; family Dicroglossidae; genus Nanorana; species Nanorana parkeri. The sequence goes on along the minus strand of NW_017306400.1, from coordinate 1,405,465 downwards.
ATATTCAACAAAAATAAAAAAATTATAAAATATAAAAAAGTAAAAAGTTTATGAAAAAATAAATAAAAATAAAATATTTGAAAAGGTTAGCAGAACTTTTTTTGTTTTGTTTGGTTTTGGCCTGACATTTTTTTTATTTTCGGTTATGTTTCGGATTTAAAAATTAAATTTCAGTGCACCTCTAGTATATATTGCAGGAGAACAGCCAAGGGTTACAAGGCTGCTCCTCCATAGATAGATTACAGGTAGGAAGTGTTGTAAAAAAGAAAGTAGGTTACTGGCAGAAACAGCAGGTGAAAATGAAAGAAAAAAAGCCTGATATTAGAAAACAAAAGCTGTACAGATGTGTATAGATGTGACATTGTTGCAATGAGCTCTCTGGTACTCTTTGTTCCTCCTGCTCCACTATGTACTAACACCATTCCAAATTAGCTACCCTCCAAGGGATCATGCATACACTTTCTTCCTTGCCTCTTCCCCTAAGTATAAATTATACCAATATATACAAATATGGGGTTTATACGAGGCATACATATATACTATATAGGCAGTCCCCGGGTTACATACAAGTTAGGGACTTCAGGTTTGTACTTAAGTTGAATTTGTATGTAAGTTGGAACAGGTACATTTTTTAAGTGCAACTCCTGCCAAAAATTATTTTTTTAGTTTTGGATAGCGTAGGGAAGGGTCATGGTTCTTTTTTTTGTCTGTTCCTGTTGTTCAGAAGATTATAATATAGTTAAAAAATGTTTTTATTTAAAATGACACAGCAAAAAAAGTTTTTGACAGCAGACAGTGGGCGGGTGCAAATACCCAGCTATTTTACAATATCCAATAGCAGGCTGGGTATGGCTCCCAGCCTGCAATGAAGAGTAGGCAGGGGGGCGGAGCAGAGGAGCCGCGGCCGGACCAGGAGACTGGAGGATCGTCCGGACCGGGGAAGCAGACGGAACGGCTGAAGAGGAAGCCGGCACATCAGCGGAGGTAAGTGGGGCATCGGCGGTATGCAGCGGTCTGTGTCCCCGCTGCCTCCGCCAACACAGGTGCGGAGAGCAGCGGGGATTTGAAAGGACATAGGCCGCTGCAGCCACAGTTCTCCTAAATGTACAGGCGTCTGCCGGTACATTTAGGAGAACTGTGGACCCCGTTCGTAAGTACGGATTGTCCGTAAGTCGGACGTCCGTAACCCGGGGACCGCCTGTATTGCCAAAAATATTGGGATGCCTGCCTTTACATGCAAATGAACTTTAAGGGCATCCCAGTCTTAGTCCGTAGCGTTCAATATTGAGTTGGCCCACCCTTTGCCACCATAACAGCTTCAACTCTTCTGGGATGGCTGTCCACAAGGTTTAGAAGTGTGTCTATGGGAATGTTTGACTATTCTTCCAGAAGCGCATTTGTGAGGTCAGGTACTGATGTTGGACGAGAAGGTCTGGCTCACAGTCTCCGCTCTAATTCATCCCGAAGGTGTTCTATCGGGTTGAGGTTATGACTCTGTGCAATACAGTGTATATTAGCCTGAGAGTTCCTCATTTTCAACATAGCTTTTGAACTTCAACTACCATTATTATCCTAAATATAATTACCTTAGGGATTCTCTTTTTCAAAAATATATTACCCGGAACTTCCTACATTAGGGCCGATAGGGAATAATCCCTCCACGGGACACCTAATGATGTGAATCATATTTGGCTTAGTATATAGCAGTCCCTAATCCATACCTCTCCATATCCCATGGCCACAAAACACATGAAAATATCCTGTTACCACAACCATCGATTCAACTACCCATGTACTCCAATGTGTACATAAATCACTCCCATTTTCACCTGTCTATTCGTATAAGTGATTCTCGATCTGTTTAGTGTCCATTAACAGATCCCTCTGTATATGTGATACATGTGAAAAAAACTCCCATGTATATCACTAAAAATTAGATAAGTATGTTAAGGTAAACATCCAAGGGTACTTAGATTACATCCGAACACCATGCTTGCAGAGATGACCACCTCTGCTTAGTGAACCAGGCTTGGGATAACATATACATAGTGAAGTACCAGCGCTACTAACATTCAACACATTTATTAGGCAACACACTTATTTAGATTAAAAGCATGTTACATAAAATTGCCACCAGTGGCTCTGCTTTTTCACCTTCTTCTTGGCCTTTTGGAACTTCTTTTGAAGCTTTGTCTAGTAGCCCATGCATGCACGTTTGTGTATATCATACTCTGTCATCTGTACTTTACTAATGACCAACCATCATCTTATGTTTCTATGCATCTTTAGGGCTTTTTATATATATATATA
>NW_017306400.1:1400205-1402686 GCF_000935625.1 Nanorana parkeri | reverse complement strand
TGTGTATATATATATATATATAGCTTTTTTTTCAGCTAAGGCAAAATTAATAGATGCAAGATAATCTATTGTTTTCAGTAAGCATGTTGTTTAAGGTACATTAGAAAAACATCTTGCATGCTACATTTTGGAATATTACCCTGCATGTAAATTCAGCGGCGTGGTTCACAGCACACATAAAAAAAAAAATCCTTTAATGCTATTTTTATTTAATAATGTGAAAGTAAAACTAGGATTTAAAGTGTTGGACAAAAAAAATTAGGACAAATTGATTCAAATTTATTTTTGTATCTATTTGATATTGGATGTTTTATATTCATATTCATACATTTTTAAGATCTCTTTTTTATGTTGAACTTTAAAGTATGTTTTGAAATATATGTACCCCTTTTCATGTTAATTTTTCAGAGCTTGTTGTAGCATAGAAAGAAAATAACAAATAAATTGAATAAGCCATGTTATTTTTACTACTTTTACATTATTTTAAGCACTATTATAAGAAGAATATGAATCTGTTGATGCACTACCTAATGCTTTGCAAGATTTCCACATATATTCAACTAGGAACTTAGTGGTTTGCCCTGCTACAACCATACATTCTCCCACACCACATTGTTTTACCATGACTGGGACTCACAGGCTTTGTCTTGCAGACAGCATCTTGCGCCGCTACTAGTGCTCATTGATTCCCCCATACATGTGATGGGATCAACTTGGCCTACTCTGCAAGGATTTTGCCATGTTTATTCAAAGTGGAATGAAAAGACGGGGACCACATTAAAATTACCATGGAAAATTCTTTTAAGCATCTTGGGAAAAGAAAAACATGACTTCTAGTGATGATCAGTGACCAAAAGATGTCACTCTTCCCTTGTTTTTGTGCAGGTTTCAAGCCTGGAATTGGTGTAGTTTTGCTTCACCAACTTTAGATTGATGCCAGTGTCATTTCAGTATAATGATATTTATAAGTGACCTGAACATTAATTTTGCAGGTATATTACTGGTGAAATATATTTTATATTTATATAACGCAGGTTAAACTTCATACATACATTGGAATGTCAGCATTCTAAAAGCCTTCATGGTTCCATCATAGTGAAGCTTTGATATTCCCATGCACATTCAGATAATCTGTTTGCCAATAATCTGTATGTTTATGGACCGCTTCCAGCAATCATGGCTGATAACTATATACTTAGACATCGTTAGGGCAGGGTGGTCTTACCTGATAGTTATATGCATATATGGATACAATTGGAGCAATATGAAAGTTGTAGTTGTTCAAGGACTGTATTGCTACAAACAGTGCCTATTAAAAGTATTCGCTCTCTAGAATGAATACTTTTATACCGATTATATTAATATATTGAATAGATTTTTCAATTGTTAGAGTAAGAATAGATTCATGAAAAGATGATGATTTAAATGAATTACAATGAAAACAATGCAGAATAACTGACTGTAAAGGTCCCTATTACTATGACTTAACTAAAGTATAACTGCTGCAGTTATTTTTCCCAAATGACATAACTAAATGGAGATAACCTACATGTAATTAAAGGGTTTCAAGTGATTGTAGTATACATACATGTGTATCTGGTGAGTCCAACCTTTTGTGAGTTCCTAACGTGTGCTATGAAGACAAAAGCGCACTCCAATCAACCTCATAAACTTGTGATTTTAATGCACATTAAAGGTGATTGAAAAGCAGACATTTCTATGTCATTGAAAATCCTCACTCAATCATTAAAAAATGCAAAGAGTATGGCACAGCTGTAAATCTGCCAAGAACAGGCCATCCACCAAACTTGAGTAGCTGTGCAAGAATGAAAGTAAGGAAAGTGAACCAAGAGACCCACGACAACGCTGAAGGAATTACAGGCCTCAGTGGCTGAGGCTGGAGAATTTATACATACAACAAGAAGTTAAAGCTTTTAAGAGAGTGTCAAAAGAAAGCAACTGTTAACTAAAACTCACATGTCATCTTAGCTACAATGCCTGCATTTGCAGTGCAGGCCAGGCCTACATTTACGATATCGGTCAGATTTAGCAATCACTGTGGGTGGTCAATTCAGTTGCAGATCAGATTTACCACCACAAAGTAAGGGAAGTGTTCAGTTGCCCCATCAGTGCGTTTACAGACAGTAATACTTTGTTGAATTTTTTTCTTGTTTATATTTCCTGCAGTTTGCTAAGGCAGACTAATAAACCATCTTTTCTCGGCCCCTCTGATACAGTCATGAAATTTAAGAAGAAATCTCGTTTCCTGGAATTTTTTGTTCATTTGTTGCAGCGAGTGTTATCAGAGGAAAAACATCAGAAGGTACTTGAGTGGACAAAAACTGTCCTCGAATATTTGAAAAGGTAAACTTTTGCATCTTCCGGTGTATATCCTAATATAAGTAAAATGCAAAAAGAACAATTTTTATGCTTTCCTCTAAAAATATCAAGTCAATCATTCTGAGCATGGGAGTGGGGGGG
>NW_017306400.1:1391765-1399966 GCF_000935625.1 Nanorana parkeri | reverse complement strand
ATCACGTACCCGTTTGGGGCGGGGGGGGGGGGGGGGGGGGGGGGAAGAAATGTGTTTTTAAATGCACAATATTTCACCTAGGGAAAAATAATCCCCTGATAAGAGTACAACATTGGGGGGAACAGTTTTGTCAAGAACTACAGAGGGAAAAGGTTTGGGGGTGCTTATTTCAGATAATTTGGGAGTGCATTACTAGGGGGACACCCAACAAGAGGAAGGAGGTCACGATTCCCCTATATACAGTAGTTCTTTAGTTAGACCTCATTTAGCATTCTGTGTTCAGTACCAGAGACCTCACTTACAAAAGATTTTTGTAAGAGAGAACAAGTCCAGATATGGGCAATAAAAATTGGGAAAGGTCTGATAAAACATATCAGAAGAGACTTTAAGAGTTTCATATGTAGAGTTTTGAGGAAAGATCTGAAAGGCAGGACAGGACTGAAATCTCTAAATACAGTAAGACTCAGAAAGGAAGTATTTTAAACATGAAGCAAAGTTCAAGAACATGGGGACCTGACCTCAAACTAGCAGAAGGAAAGTTTAAAACTAACCTTAGAAAGTATAATTTTACCAAAAGAGCAGTTAATGCTTGGAACAGACTTTTAGAAGAACTAGTGAGTCAGTAAACAGTAAGTATATTTAAACCTGCTTGGAATAACCATACATCTATACCCCTGGTTCTCAACTGGTGGGTCGTGACATGTTCAGTGGGTCACCACATGCCTTCCACTTGTCTAGGTGATAAACTACTCAGCCTCCCCCTAGTGCAGCACTGTCAGTTCTCATGCCAAGCAACCATTCAAACTATGCTTCCCGGCGCAGAGTGTCACCTTGAGGTGGGGTGGCCTAGAAGTATGGCCACGAGGGAGCTCCTTTCATACACGCATTGCTTACAGCTCCCACATGTGCCCTATAGAGGTGTCGGGACTGGACTGACATCACATTCTGGCTCCCGGCACCTCTGCAGGGCATGCAAGGGAGCTGTACAAGCAATGCACATATGGATGGAGCTCCGTCACAGCACAGCAGCCCACACTGGACCCCAGGCTGAGGATCGGCTCCAGTTCTCATAAAGTAGGGAAACTGGGTGGATCATAAAAAAAATATGTTTTGGGGTGTGTATATGTGTGTGAGAATATCTGTGAGTGTGTGAGATCTGTGGTTGTGAGTCTGCCAGTGCTTTTGATTGTCTGTTCACACTAGTACAGTGCGTTAATCGAACAGTCCCATGCGATTACCACTAATGCACTGTACCACGCAACCTACTGGGTGTAATGGTGTGGAAGGTGCATTGTGTTGCCTTTATTCTGAATGACACCCCAAACGCACCTCCCACCCACAGTCCAATCGCCTGAACCGAATGCACGATACTGCAATGCCATACATTCCACTGCAGTGCAACTTGGTTTGTGACTTAATGACCAAGGACAAATCTGGATTCTGAGGTTACACAGGTTGAGAACCACTGATCTATACTATTGTCAAAAAGGTTAAGATCTGTTTCACCAGACCTGATCATGCCGGATCGGGGTTAATGTCATGTAAACAAACACATGTCCATTTACATCTGATTAGCTTAAATAAATATGTTTATTATGCACTCCCAGGTAGGTCTACAAAAAATGTATGGTAAATTAATTTAATTTGTGGGTGGTGTGCACTAGATTTTCACATTATGGAAATATATTAATTCTGAAATATATTATTAGAATTTTGTGTTTAATTTCAAAACCACCATGAAGCACCCAAAAAAGATTGCTACCATAAAAGACTGTAATGTTAAAGGATAATCCACACCTTTATTATAAATAAAATAAGACACTGTCTTATTTTCGGGGAAACACGGTATTAGTGAATGTGATATCGGTAAAAAAAAAACAACACATTATGGCCACTAGATGGAGACGAGGAACATAGGAAATATGTATTTATTTCCTGTGCTCCTCAGCTCCAGCTAGTGGCCATAATGTGGTATTTACTAATATTACATTTGACCGCTATGCGCACAGAACAAACATACGTGCAATTTCACAGTACGACTGACTGAATTGTTTATAAATACACCCCTTTTGTGTGCCGCTTTCAATCAATTGCTTCCATTTCAGCATTGGACTATTGTCCCTGCCCCTTGCTCTGCCCCAATCTCAGGCTCCCCAGCTTTGGAAGGTTTCCAGTTATGCTCATTATATGCATGTCCTGCCTTTTAATTTTGCCTCTGGCTAGTACAGCACTATTTAAAATCATTTTACACTATTTTAAAGTCACTGTGCCTTACCAATGTCCACATGAAACCCAATTCCTGGAGCTGTGCAGTGGTGGCAGTTGGGACTGGGAATGAGATGCCACTGGTCATTGTTGCAGTGCTTTGCAGGCTCAAATGCAAAAAAAATAAAAAAATAATTGCACATTTTTTTCTTTCATAAGTGTGTATGCATTTATTTATTTTTGTTAACAATGCACTACACCATTGAGGAAATGGTATCAAAACTCCTTTTGTGTTAAAAGCACATCTGAAATATTAATTACTGTCTAAACAGCACTATTTTTGTAGGGCAAGGTGTTAACTTAAAACTCCGTAAACTAAGAAATGAATATACTATGTTCTGTATATTAATATGGCAAAGTAAAACAATCTGTAAGCAATTTACAGTATAACATTAAATGATTACAATACAGAATATTTTTTATCATATGCACTTATATAGAAAGAAAGTTTCATATGGTTATGGGCCTTGCTTTCACTTTGTGAAATTGATTTCTAAATTGAAGTAGCAAAATAGATTTGAATCAATAAACTGTCATCTCACACCAGTACAAAGAGAGTGAAATGTTGACAACCACCTGCTTATTGATTTTGTTTCTACCTGCACAAGTATTGCAGGGTATTAATTTGTAATGTAATTCTATTTTTATTCGGTGAAATAGTAGCAAACTAAAGCCAAGTTCTGGATATCAGTGAGATTTTTATGAAGGGTCAAGATGACACAATTGAGCTCTTTATGGTTTAAAAGTAGCCCCGATGTGTTTTTGCCACCCCATGTGCCACAGGGGGTATATCCCATGAAGACTTCTACAGTTTTAGAAAACTACTTAGTTTTAATAGGTAATGGCTCTGATTTATGAAAGTCAAAGGAACTAAATGTGACTTATGGCAGCCATTCAGTAGGCTCCTTTTAATGTTTTAACCTCGCCAGGAATAATAGTACGGAATCAGAGGTTGGTGTTGTTACCAAAGATGACCTTTCATCCTCCAGTGCTTTCAAATCCCACTTCAATCCCAAATTACAATTTAAATCCTCCCTCAAAAGCTCATAGTAGACATTAGTACTTTTGTTTCCATTCCTTGTTAGTTGAAGAGTTCTAAAATGCTTAAAGTACATCCCAGCAGATAGTAGAGGAGGACTGTGAACTTTTGTCTTGGGAATCAAGTACAATGGATGGGTCCATCAACCCACTAGTTTACATCTCCCAGTTGCAGCTGATGTGTGCTACAATTCTGAGTTGCATACTCCAGCGATGGCATCAATATAAAACATACAAGGTACATCAGATAATTCCTTTAAATATTTGATTCACATGATCCACAGGTATCTGCTTTTTTTCTACTAACTGAATTACTACAACCTCAAATATCTCAGCTTCCCATATTAATTAAAGCATAACTCAAGGCAGATGAAAATTGTCACATTTTTAAATGCAGCTAGTAAAAGTACTAAATTCAGCATGGAAGCAGCCTCTTGTAATCCTCTCTACAGAGGAGCACAGATTTGGAGAGGGAAGGGCAGCACTAGAAGCCAACAAGGTGTGCTGCATGCAAATGAGCTGACAAAAAAACATGCTGATAGGATAAGGGAGTAGGGTGACAGAGTGGGGAACGGCCACTAGATAGGCTGAAACGCTTCTCAATGGCCGACAATCTGGGACAGTTCATATTTTTTTCAACTGTGGTGCATCGCAGCACATGTGTGTTTTGAAGGTGCATCCAGGCGTGATTCACAATGAATGGGTATTGCAGTGCACCATTGCACATAACATGGTGTGAATGGGTCCAGTCACCAGCTGGGGTCTAGGAGGTGACAATTCTTTTTTTCCTAATTACAGCAGCGAAAATTCAGGTCTCCAAGCTGGCTGTACCCTCTAGCGGGGCTGTGTAAATCTCAAGACTGAATGGAGAGAAATATAGTTTTTTTGACATGCAAAACATTCTCCTGTATATATATTTTGAATGTGCATTTAATGGCTTGCCTGGATTTTAGATTAAGAAAATAATGAATATTACAAGACGATCATTCAGATTAAAAAATAAAAAACCATATTAAGCAAATTGACTTGCTTTTTTGTGGTAATAACAAAAGAAGATAAATGGCCCTTAATCATACTGTACTGCAAATTGTGCATGGCTAAAAAAGCAGGGGCTAACTCATAATAGGCATGGTAAAATATTGAGATGTAGGCAGAGGCATGTCACAGTTTCTTCATGCCCAATATAAGAAATCACCAGCATGTTGTAAGAGAACCGTGCCATGCTAATATCTCAGATGTACATTACTCTTTGAAGTAAAAGATGATATGAATATCCTTTTTACTTTTCTAATTCTGGCTAATGGAATGAATATTTGACACTCAAATCTTACCCGGTCATCTACGCAGAGGACTCCCAGTATGGAGGGGCAAAACAAGGTGGATAGACAGGGATCATGCAGAAAGGTTGTTAATTAAGATCAGATGAGGAAATAGTTCTGCTGGCAATCATAGTTCTACAACAGCTTAAAGACTGTCTTTGTCTGACTTAATTTTTCACTGATAGCATACCACTTGTCCCTCTCCTGTGCTGGAGTGCACTATATCAGCCAAGTCAGAACTGGTATCAATGCAAATTGGGTCCTAAGCAAAAATGAAAGTGGGGCCCCAGGTGTTCAAATTCTGTAAATAGTAAATTAAAATGTAGACAGACAATTTAAGGCAAGCGCTTGTAAGAAGGAGACTATTCATCATAGCCTCCTTTCTCTATGATTGGGATGCATAATGCACCATCTATTACAATATATATTGCGTACCATCCTAACTGTGAGTAACTGAGTTTGCAGGATGCTACTGGTTAGACTGTAGGCGGGTTTGAACTATCTGGCCAGAAGCATTCATGTTTCTTTTTAGTGATTACAAGCTCTGCCACTCTTTATTTGGAAAACTATTGAAATGTGCACAAATGCATATTATCGCATTTACATTAACATAGTTATATGACTATGGGATAAGGCATCCATATAAAATACCGTATACAAATGAACACATGATTACATTTTGGATGTTTAAAGTGAACCTGTAAGCCTTGTTAAAGTTTCTAAAAGTCCTTCCTAAGAGTAGTAGCCTTCTGGCACATTCTGCCAAGGCCTTCACTTTTCCAGTTGGGCGATTAGAGCCTGAGTTCAATAGGAAGCTCCTCTTGCACCAGCAGTTTGATTCCCCCTGGATATGGTAACATGTAAGAGTAGTATTCAGGGAGTCACGAGTGTCTGCGGTTTGTGTGCATTGACCAGGGTAATGCATCCACAGAAAATGATGTTGCGGGAACTTGAAGTACCACGTGTTGCAAGGTCAGAGTGGAGTTGGGCTTGTAATCGGGGGTTAAGATCACAAGGTAAGGTCATCTATAGAAGGATCAGATACACAGGTGAGGTACCAAATCGCTGGTCAGAAGCAGGATCGGGGTCACAGACCAGAGTCATACACGGGTAAATCTGGAGCTCAAGTGAAGTACCAAATCAGAAGTCTAAAAGCAGAGTCAAAGTCCTCAGCCAGGATCATGCAAAGGTGGAGTCGCAGGAACAAGGGAAAGCTGAAGACCAGTCAATAACTCGCTCAGTGCTCTGAACACTGATTCTGATAGGCCATCTGACGCCACTGATGCATGCAAGTGTGCATGCTAATAGTTGCACACAACATTCCCATTATGTTTGCAAATAATTATGCACACAGTTTCGTGCACATTTCTGCGCACATGGGTGCGTGTCCAGATAACACCATGCACGCGACCCCAGGCTACATCATGTCTGCCCATAATTCTGAGGATAGGGCTGCGTGTGTGTACCCGTACTGGCCTCTTGGTAAGTACCTTACAGCAACCTACTTATTATCTTGTGAAATGCATTATCTTTGCATTATGTGCAAAAAGGGAGCCTCTTAATCCAATAATGTCGTTGTCAAGATTGTGCAAGATTATGATCTTGCAAGTTGATTTATTATTATACAGGATTATTATAGCGCCAATAGTTTGCACAGCGCTTTACAATATAATCTTTTTCTCTCTTATTTAGGAGGAACGAAAAAATTCTTGGAAAAAAACAAAGTGATGAAGCAGATGTGCCAGCACCAAATGACTCTTTTAGAAGATACACAACTACCCTTGTGGAGTATCAGAAGGTATGCTTATAAAAATGCTTTTAAACATTGCTTCTTTAAAGGGAGCGTCTCAGACTAGAAAATGGGACTTACCATTGCTGACAAGTGTTCATCCTTATCCAGGCTTTTCTCATTATTAAGTTACTGGCCCAAATCAAGCATGCATTTTTAGATATTAATGGAATAAAAAATACTTAATATAAATAATGTTATCACTCTGTGTTTTTCTTATTTTATTTTTATGTATAGTTTGCAGTTATATATTAAACTGCGCACAGTCATATTTGCTCATTGACCACCATCAACTAACAGAAAACAATGCATTCCTTGTGTGGCTAATGTTATCTCAATAGCTGTTAGGCCCCATTCACACCTACAAATGGGGCTGATTGCATAAAAGTCTCACATTCCTCAGTGATATTCTTTATGCAATTTCCTGCGGGTGGGTTGCTGTAAAATTCAAATTATTTTCACTCCACGTCCTCCCCTATGACATCATTGGTGTTTAGTGATGGACTGCTTGGGTACCCAGCACTGTCATGTGAGGGCAGGGAAAGAGTTAAAGTTTGGAGCTTATACTGGACTTCCATTCTTTCTTCCTAGCTGCTGAATTGAGTGGCAGGAGCAAAAGGAAGGACGATGTAGCAGTTAAGTGAACCTGTTTTTTGTTTTTGTTATATATACCTACATGGGCAAAGCACAGGTTCACTTTTAACTAATCCTTGATTTTAACTTGTTACTCAAGCCTAACCATGCTTAAACCTCCCTTATACTATGTAAACCCCTACATGTTTTAAATTATCTTGTTGGTGGTAAAACAACATAGTCCTGTTCTAGGATGTACCAATGCTGACATTTTGGTGCTTTAAATCTTTTGCACTTCAAATGTAATAAACAGGGAGTTTCAAGAGAGATTGATCTTCAAACAACCAGAAGCCCGTGGACCTGTGGCTAAAAAGCACTGGTCCATAGCAATCGGTCAGCATTCTGCTTTCAATTTCTGGGTTGCATTAGAAAAATAACAGCTAGTTCCTATTTTCAGTTCAGACACTTTGCTCTCTTCCAGCATTTCAAAATCAAACCTATTGTTGTGGGTCTACTTGGCATCTAGATAAAACCATCATCTCTTTTATTTTAAGGAACAGTCACCATCAACAGTCAAGCATACGAGAAAGCAAAATGTGACAAAAAGAGCAGAAAATGTCAAAGCACAGCCAAAAAAGAAGACTCAGAAATTGCATCTTCACAAGTCTGTATTATATCTAGGTTCTGTTCTAGCTGTGTGTGTGTGTATGAAATTAGAAGTGGTAATATTTTTAAATATGTTCCTAGAGGAAATTATAAGCATTTAAAGTAATGCTTAAATGATGTTTTTAGTGCAAATGTACGCAGTCATTAGTATAATTAGAAGTAATTGTGTTGTTGCCTCCATAAACCATGGTCTGAGCACATCAATCTAATGAACACAGCAATTTGAAACAAAACTTTTTCTACAGAAAATACGCTGACAGCATTGCCAGGTTGCCAGCTTAGTGCTTGTCTAGACGCCAGCATTTCAGTGAGGTTTAATGCACCTGACACGCTGCATGTAAACCTAGAGCACTGTTTAATATCATTGTAGGAAATGGTATTGTTCAGCTACCTGCCGTTACGTGAGTACACTGCAAGTTCTGCATGGAACACTTTACATGTGCTTTACATAGAGCTTAGTGATAGGAATCATCCTATTACTGGCGTTTTCAACTCGGATGTGCAAACCTTATATGGTTACACACATATTGAAAATATTTATTTTGGTGACT
>NW_017306400.1:1372267-1391742 GCF_000935625.1 Nanorana parkeri | reverse complement strand
CCCCTTTTTTCATAATCTACTTAAAAAAAACAGTGCCGGGATTTACCTCAATAGAGCCTATAGACGCACAATCTTTCTCACCCTAAGTCTGCACAGAGCATTTCCATGTTTTACTGGTCTAGAGGTATCTTAAACTATTGTGACTACTGTAGTGTGCAAATAAGCTTATTACGAGATGATTGTAGCCTTAATTACTGATAAACTTAAAGTTGGCAAAAAGAACCAATTTTACGGGTATGTGTTGATTGAAACACATTGTGCATTTTTAAAAGGAACTGGTGTAAGTACCTGACCTTCACTTGGTATCATTTGCTTTCATGTTTTGGGATTTTTCATAAGTGATGATTATGATCTGTGAAATTTCGATGCTCATATGATTTTTAATATTGATACCATCTTTAAACTTTAAGCTTTTAAATGCATTTAAACCGTTGTCTTAGATAAAGCACTGCAAGGTTGCTGCTATTACCTTTTCTAGCCAGAAAATACTTTTCTGTGCACCGCAAGCTTGTTGCACATTTTGATGCGTTCTGTTAACGTGTGTCAATGCACATGTTTTGCATGCGTTCACGGAATGTGAAGGGGGAGTTACTCTGAGATCTCACAGAGGCCACCCTGCTCATCTGCTGATGTACGCTTAGAGAGACCAGGACCTCCCGCATTTGCTTACATACCAGGCCAGCAATAACAGGACTTCAGCACAGGATCTAAACATACTCAGCTAAGCCAGATCTCGGGATGGAAACAAACACGGGAGGACCCGGGCACCAGATCTTGTTAAGCATGCATCAGCAGAGAGGGAGAATGATATCCGTAAAGTCAAGGGAGGGGGGCAGAACAAATAAGCGCACCTTCCCTGAAAGTGCACTTATTCTTTAAATGTACCAATATGTATGCAGTGCAGTGCAGTGCAGGGCCCATCTAAACAATCCTGCCAGGGGGGGCGTGGCCAGGCGCATGGAGCGGTAAGACGTGCTTTAGCTCGTCTCCCGCTCACAGGGCACTGAACACAGGCAGACAGCAGCCATCCGCTCTCCCCTTCGCCGACCATGAGTGACCGGAGGAAGAAGGGGAAGAAGCAGCATAAAACGGGCCCCACGCCGAGGGAGTTGGCCCGTTTTTTCAGCACAGCGGCACCCGCGGCCTCCAAGGCTGCCTCCTCACATGCGACCAAGATGGCGCCGCCGGAGCTCTCCTCGGCACACGCCGATTCTCCTGACAGGGAGCAGGTGAGCCAGCCTCAAGGGGATTGCCTGCCCCACAGCCCTGAAGGTCCCCAGCATCGATCCAGGTGCCTGTCACAGACCTCCCTAAGCTCCCAGGAGGGGTGGGATATGGAGACCTATATTAAGGCCTTACCCACTATGAGGGATATTGAGTCCTGCTTTGCACGCATGGAATCTACTTATAAAAAAGAGATGTCAACCTTAAAGAGGGACTTAAGCTCCAGACTAGATGACATTGAGCAAACCGCTTCTGACATGTGAACGATGTCAACGCTGTGCCAATGAGAGTTTCCCTCCCTCATATTGTATCCCAACACTGTGATTTAATGTTTGAGCCATTATGTGCATTGTCTGAATCTTCTTTTATGAAACTTAATAAAAACTGATTCAACACTAAACAATCCTGCCAATTTATATTCACTCTGGCAGGTCCTTGCAATACATAGTTATTAGTAAACTATGATGGACCTGGTTAATATCCGCAGAGCAAGAGAAGCCAGGCACTTAGTAACAATGTAAAAGCAGGATCAGTGAGGTGCACAGAAGAGGCTTTTCTGGCTAACAATGGTGATAGCATCCACCTTGCAGTATTGGAGGGGAATGAATGCTAAGAAGCAAGGAGGAGTTATGGAGATGAGACTAAGAGGAGTAGTCCAGCAGAGAAGAAGTCTAAAGGTGGCCATACACCTTACAACCATTGTACAACTTTTTTTGTCCAGACATCTCACCCTCGTTCAATTTTTGTTCAACTAGCCCATCATGCACATACCAATGTGCAATTAACGTTCATTAGCACCACTAAGTGGCTGATTTTCATTGATGGTAAGAACAGGTTTTCATTGGAGCATGTGCAGTTTTCATCTTGAGATTTTTGTTGTACAACAAGGCCACTAACCCGTCCCTTTTCGTCCGACTAGCTTGCAGACTGAAAAATACTAATTTTACTTGCAGACTAAAAAATATTAATTTTGTAAGAGAAATTACATGGAGAAAGGTGGATGTAATGGAGAGCTTTAATGATTATTTTTTTAGATTTTAAATAAACTTTTTTTCCCCCATGTGTTATGATAATTGCATAGTTAATGTGATAGTTGAGCCTAGCCCCCAAAATTACAGTATAAAGCAAGAACACCCAAATGGTTATTGTGAAAGAAACACAATATAATGCAATCCCTCTTTACAAAAAAAACAACAAACACTATGCTTTAATATTTGCTATGTTCAGCATTTTACTTTGCGAATCTATACTCTAGTAAACCTATTTTTTTCTTCTTTTGTTTTAGACTTTCAGAAGAAGAACTTGAAAAAAAAGCTTGTACAACCTTGACCGTACTGCTGACACATATTGTTGGTAGATATATAAAACGTAGGAGACTTATACAAGCCAGCATAGAAGAAATGCCATGGAGAGCTCAAATGAATCTAATCCTGGCACTAACTCACTTCAGCTTGTTTAAGAAAAAGCTTAGTCAGCTGTGCAGTGAAGAACTGGTGTGTACCCAAAGCATTAACAGGTAAGGAATAGCACAACACGTGAGCTGCATTACAATGAATGTATTTCATTAGTACGCTTTCACTTTATGAGCAAGAAGCAAACAATTACTGTTAGATCCGCAGGTAATGAAGAGACATGGCAGACCCTAGCCTAAAGTTTACAAACTTAAATATTATCTTGTCTTGTTAGTCCTTCTAATGCAGAAAGGACAAATTGTCCACTGCGTGACCTTTTCTTTTTCTCTTTGTTGCAGTCTGTTAATGGGCATGCAGTCACAAACTTTGTAATTTTGTTATGTTGTAGTGTTTCTTCTTAACACAGCTGCAGAGGCTAAGTCATTAGTCTTTTCACAGCTTTATATGCAGCTTTTGCATTTGTTGGTTACAACTTTATGCCTTGCCTGCTTTTAGAGCCTAAGGCAAACAGCTAAATAGACAGATGAAATACATATAAGGGAGCTGTCAAACCCTGTCTGGCAGGGAAGGAGATCTTTCTTTTCTCTGCTGCAGTTAAGTAACATTCATAGTCTTGCCCTCCCCAAAGCTGTCACTGGACAGTGAAAGGAGAAGCAGGAGACTAATGAGCTAATCTCTCTCCTTCCTCCTCCTATTAGATTAGAACCCCTGTTGAGTTTTACTGCTCCCCAGGGCTTACTTTCTGTCTTAGTGACATTAGTTTTACTACACAAGAAGTGAGGGAAAATTGCGGCAGGGCACAAACAGCAATAAGGAACTGGAAGGGGTTCTAGGCTACTGATGCTTTAATACAGTTAAGCATTTTTATTTCTTTGTGTGTTGCTTTTGGTGACTTTCACCAACTTCCTGTCAGGTGAAACAATTGTCACTAGGACAAGAAGTAATAACAAGCAGTAATAACTCAACAGTGGCTTTAATCCTTCCACACTCTATCCAAAACTACAAAACGTTTTGGCTGGACATATACATAGGCAAAGCAACATATACTCTTTGGAGCCAAAGCAGTATGTACTTAATTTTTACTTGCTCACCCACTACTCCAATCTACAAATCCAATCCACAATTGGCCCATCTGAGAAATATCCAATACTTCTTTGTTTGGGGAAACATGATACTCTGCTTTTCCACAATGCAGAATTTGGCACTTGAATGGTCAATCTCTTAAGTACGGTCACATGGTGACATGGAAAAACCCATGCATAAGTTTCTATTTGTTGAGTATTTCAGGCGGATCAAAAGAGAAAGAACGTGAGTAGAACGTTAAATAGGTTTCATCTGATAGCTTGAGGTGTTCGATAGCCAACGCTCAAACAACACTTTGATGTCACATATTACAAAATATGTACATATTACAAAATATGTTACATATTACAAAAAAACAACACTTTTGTAATCTACACATGTACATGCTGTTATGACATGACATGTCATGAGTAGACATAGACAGGCCTCTAAAATATATGACCAAATGTTGCTAAACAACAGCTAAATGCCCAATGGCATACAGGGAAACTCTTAACAATGGTAGGGCTACATTAATGTGTGGTACATTTAAGGCAGCCCATTCAATAGAACACATGAAGACAGACAAAATAACGATGATGCACTTTCTTTTCCAAAGCACTTGCAACGTATGTGCAACGAAGGTGTGTTGAGATAATGCTTTGGGGTGCCAATAACAGTTAATGGCACTGCAATTCGCTAACACACTTAAAATGCACATTCCCACAATGTACTGTTGAAGTGTGAATCGGTCCTAAGAGTGATAACATGATATTCTGAAGACTATGGGAATTTGTAATTTTAGTTTTTGTCATGACTTCCTGTAAGGCAACAACTCCCCCAGCGACCAGTCAAGCTGCCCCTTCAGTTGTTTTGGGAAAGGGTTATGAGATTTGAGATTAAATATGGGTTTATGAGATTTGCAAATCATTGCATTCTGTTTTTATGTAGATTTTGCACATTCTGTTTAAAATCAAGAACTAAGTTCTGTTGACTTAAAGTAATAGCCAAGTTATTGTAACCTAGAAATATAAGTATATGCGTGTTTGTGGGGAAAGAGCTGGTGCTAATAATTTGTGTATAGCCGTAAAATTGGTTTTAGGGACATTTAAAGTGCAAATAAAGGCTCCTGCATGACAGTCTAAATAATTACCAAATTCTACTTACTATATGATGCACAAGCCTTATAATGTAGATAAAACACATCTCTGACTGAACCAAATCCTCCTTTAATTTGTGTCTCACACACCAGACACTGCAGGTCACAGTGGGAGGGTCTCATTAACAGGCGCAGTGCTATTAATCTAGAAAGCAGTGTTCAGGACTAGGTGTGGCCAGGTGCTGGTTGACTAGCTAAAGGATTGCGAATCAGCAGTGAAAATGCAGATAGCCATGTCCTTTGGATGATTTTTTTTATCCCACTGTCGTGCAAGTAGGTACAGCCTACATGAGAGTGGTATGAGGTATAGTAAAGCGCTGTACATAATATTTTTTGAATGGGAGACCTTAGTTCTACTTTTAATATGTTTGATCAGTTTGGATTTGGCTATAAAGACAGTAAAAACAGTTGGTTGGTATATACTTACATAAGCAAAATAATGACTCATTCTTTTTAACATCACTGGCGCAACAATAGCTAAAGCAATAACTTCCACACTCTTGACCCTAACATACTGTATATTTTTATCTTTTTTCTCCTTGTGTATCAGCATGGTGTAGTTTTCACAGATAGATTTTAGATTTCTTTATACTGTGTGAGACATCGGTTTGTGTTAGAGGTTTTATAAGGAATAAATGGCATGTTGCCTTTACATAATAGACATAATAGAGGCATCTAGCTACAGCCATGCATAATATAGCCTTGTGTTGGCTATCGATTTAAAACTTACTTGTGTTCCGTCTGTGGTGCTAGTGGGGAGATTTCTTCTCATTTACTGTCCTCTTCACATTGTTGTCAAGGCAGAAAGTTGCGGGAAACAAACAAAAGCAAAAAAACACTTTTATAATAGAGTACAGCAGGGGTGCCCATTAGGTCAATCGCAACCAGTCGATCACAAAGTGAACACTGGTAGATCGCGATCGGCTCACTGACCTGTGTCATGTCATCCCGTAGTGCTTGTGCGGCTGAATTCGTCAGGCGCTGCAGGCGGGAAGGAACGGGACACCTCTCCCAGTCTGCACATTCGGCCACATGACCACCGAGGGAGGACAGGACAAGGCACCTGAGAGGAGACCCGGGAAGCTGCGGCATTGCAGGTAAGAAAAGACAGCCAGAAGAGAGCAGAGAGACAGCAGAGAGAGAAGAGACCGCAGAGAGAGAGACGCGAGAGAGAGAAGAAACAGCCAAGAGAGAGGGGCCGGTTCACACCACGAAGTCTGCGTTCCAGGGTGTTTGGCCTCTGGAACGCACAGGAATGCAAACCGGCCGGCTCCCTGCTTTTAGGGGCTGGAGGGGGCGTGGTGGTGCATTGAAGTCAATGGCACCGCAGCCATGCCCCCCACCCGCAGTGCGATTGCCTGCACCTGCAACACAGGCATATTAGTGCCTGTGTTCCGGTCCAGTGTGATCTGGAAAAATAGTGCCTACGTTCTGGGTGCAGGCGATCGCACTGCGGGGGGCGTGGCTGTGGTGCCATTGACTTAAATGCACCGCCATACCTCCACCCACCCCTGAACGCAGGGAGTTGGCCTGGTTGCGTTCCAGAGGCCAAACGCTCTGAAATGTAGACTTTGTGGTGTGAACCGAACCAGAGAGAGACAGCGGAGAGAGAGAGAGGCAGTAGTCCCAGTAGCAATTTTAATGTGCTTGTTTTCTAAATAAAGGTGTTTTTTCGCTGGTGGATCTCATTGAGCTCGTCATTTGAAAAGTAGATCTCCAGACGGAAATTGTGGACAACCATGGAGTACAGTAATGCGGAAACCTTCTCATCACTTTCTCCAGGACTGGAAATGGGGGAGGGGGATCTTGCCAATGGGGACACAGACAGCAAATAAATTGGAGAGAATTGCTAACCCTTCTTCTTTCTATTTTAAAAATATATATAATAGAGCAGGCTAATATATAATATGATATAGATTTAATTGAAGGTGAAAATCTGACCAGGAAATCCAGGAGTAGTGTTAAACTAAAAAGGTAAGTTATTTGGAACTATAACCACAACATCTTTCAGAGTCTAAAATAAAATCCTAACTTAAGTTTACATTTTTCTTGTTATTTAATAAGATTTAATTTTAATTAATACTCATGGGGTAGAGATCAAACTGTTAATGTTCATTTATATGTAAATCTTTTAATCATCTGTATGAAATTAAGAAGACCCTGGCAAAGTGACAAACAGA
Organism: Nanorana parkeri; assembly: GCF_000935625.1. Classification (NCBI taxonomy): domain Eukaryota; kingdom Metazoa; phylum Chordata; class Amphibia; order Anura; family Dicroglossidae; genus Nanorana; species Nanorana parkeri. The sequence continues at coordinate 1,384,705 of NW_017306400.1, read as the reverse complement.
GCCTTTAGCTCAGTATGCAAATCAGAAACTAGCACTCTCCAATACATTGAGCCTTACAAATGTAACACACATTATTGGTTTTTGTACATAGAATATTGGCACATTATTATTCCCACTAGTACCATTTGACCATTGGCACCCTGGCTACATGCTATAAAGCAGGTGATGATGCAGTGGTGAACAATTCATAATAAATTGAGCACAACCAAGACTCATCACTCATATTATGAAAATGTTCATTTTTTTGTTTTTAATCTTCTCTAATTTCAAAATTGGGAATATGAGCCGAATGTGATGTGTAATGGCTTCAGTCTTAAAAAGCAAAACATTTTACTCTGTCATTTAAGATTTACATTTACAAAGAATGATGCAAATAGTTTTTTTTTTTTTTAGAAAAGTCTTTTCCTGCTTACATCTCCATCTACATACAACAACATGTCAAACAGATATTAGGCATTGATTTTCAGATTAGTCAGAACATAGTCTTTGCTGCTACAGAGCAGATTATTCCAAACATTTTTGCTATGAAGAATGTACCTGAAGGTGTCATAGATGTTTGATTTGCTCTAAAGGGTCACACCTAGTTTAGTGCTTGACACTTTATTACACACATAAGGGTAAAACATCATCATTTTACAGCTGTCCTTTTGACAGTGAATTAATACCATATGATAGATATGTTGGCATGTACTTAAAAACATGCCCTGCTTGCATCATAACATTATCTAAAGGACCAGTCCATCCTAAAGTTGTAAGCCCTTTGTTTCTTGTATCCAACGGCAAGCTCTCCCTGACACAGTTCTTGTACACTTGACAGCTTTGAGTGTTCTCATGCACTTTGTTCTGCTACGCACCTGCCAGTACCTAAATTTACTTTGTCTACTGCTACCTTGTTGTTCTGAAGCCTGCTGTTGATCAATGATAATCCTGGTATGATGCATTTTTGTTCATGGTTTTATGGACGCTTTAGAGACATTTACAGGGTTATTCACAAAAGAGTGAAGAGTTTGGAGAAGGCAGGAGAAGTGAGGATAGGATAACATAGCTGAACTGGAAAGTGAGCTGAATTGGAGAATTTTTCCAAATCAGCTATTTTGGCCTAGATTGGCAGGACTTCTCCTGCCTTCTCCAAACTATTCACCCTTTAGTGAATAGCCCTGTCAATAACTTGGTTTGAGGACCAATATTGGAACTATTCCCAATTGCAACTATTCATTAGTGTAACTATTCACAAATGCATTGCTGATTATTTGCATGACAAGGGAAAGTTTTTACATGCCAGATACAATTATCAAAATCCAACTATACAGTGCTGCAGCATAACGTAATACTTTCATTTTACAGATTTTATTTTAGGTTTTAGCCTGTAGAACATAACTTCTGTGTGTTTTTTCTCTCAATGCCACATGCAGTTAAAAAATACACTATTTTGTCTGACACATCCAATAAATGCAACCCACAGAAAGCAGATTTGCACACAGGTTTAACCACTATTATTAGGACATTTATTAGAAAATGGCCTTCTTGTTTTCCCCATCTCTCCGGGGATCTCTGTATGAATCTTCACAACCCGCTTTTAAACCAATTACTTTGGTCAGATTGAAATTTTTCTAGTTGCTATTACATTTGTTACGAGAGCTCTAGCTATTGATCTACTTTTTATGAGAAATCAAAAAAAGCCAGAGAAGGTTTCACTTGACAAGAGCATTCTCCCCAAGGTGTTTGTCATAATGTAAATGAGAAAGCTCTAAAAGAGGGATATGTTGATTATTCACAAAGGCTGATATTAAAAAAAAAAAAAAAAAAAGGCAACATAACTTAAATTGATAAACCTTCATCGTACCATAGATGTGAAGTATGTCCTCAAAGTACACACACAAAGGTCTTTTTTTTGTTGGCTCTCCCTCACTTTCACAGCTAGATATGGGATAAGATTTTAAATGGCCTGGATTGGCCTTTTGTCAGCCAGGGTGCCATGGCATCCTGGGGTGCCTTCTGGCTTCTTAAGGGGTGCCTCAAAATGTTCACACAAAGTTATGCCTCTCATGTGAACAAGCAAAACGAATGACAAATGCACTCAACTCATAACCGGCTTTAAAGCAAGGTGCACATGGAAGCACACCCACCAGCCAGCCTGCAAAAAAAACCTGTCTAACCGCTAAGGTTAAATCAGAGGTTTTAGATACACGTATTCTGCCGAATACGTGAAAGCTGCATTGCCTCGTCAAGACCCCTCTGTATAGTGCGGTCCTAACTCTAACCTATGAGAGTCTCCATCTTGGAGCATATGTAGCAAAAGATCAATTGGGTGCAGGTTCGCCAGGAGGCAGCCCAACCTCCTTAAAGGCACAGGGACACACCAGGGACCCTTCACATCACAACAGCAGCTGAGACCCCCAGTGTGTCACTGCACCCAATTAAACAAGCAAAACGAATGGCAAATGCACTCATCAACTCATAACCAGCTTTAGAGCAAGGTGCACATGGAAGGGCTTTAAACAATACAACAGCAAAAAGTCTCCCAGTACACTCACCAGTCAGCCTTATGTGAACAAGTCTCCTGATGTGAAGGAGGACTCTGACGTAAAGGGGGAATCCCACTTTTTCTGTTTTTGCTTGGGGTCTCCTATCCACACCAGACCCATATCTTGTGTAAGGGTTGGGTATGGATTTTTGAGGTACCACATGCCGTTTTTTACATTTACAGTTTTTGCATTTTAGACTGAGGTGCCTCGAGAATTTGCATACTTTTACAGGGTAAAAAAAGGTTGAGAAACTATGGACTGGATGGAAGATGTACCTGTGCAAGAGCCACACTGGTGCATATACAGTGGCTATTAAAGTGTTCTACCCTTAGAAGTTTTCATGCTTTACTGTCATAGAACATTGCAATGTGACTTAAAGGAAAACACTTTTGTAATATATATATATATATGATGTCAAAAAAGACAAAAATATATATTTTGTTAGTCCAATAAAAAAGGTATCATTGCACACTGCAATACTGCATTTTTACGGCTTACCCATTTATATATATATATATTTCCTACATAACCTGTTTTGTAATGTAAAGACATAGTTCAATACATGTATACACATTAATATAATTTTTTTGCATGGGAGCCTGCAAAGCATGGGAACCATTATCATTGGATTGCTGGTGCAACCGACTTTCAGTTAAGGAACAGTAGGAAGAAGTATGGAGGGACTCCAGTGAGAACTAAGAGTCCCTCTGCCATGGTGCCAGATGGGATTTGTAGTCTCTCCATTCACAGATCCTGTGAATGGATGATGTGGCTGTCTGGGCAGAACCACACACAGCCATGCCAAATTCAAAGAGTGACAGCAGTCCACAGGGAGAACACCGCAATTTAGGTAAGTGGGGAGGCAGGTTGGTGTTGGAGGTTTGATGATGTGACCATGTTTCATTTTACACCGTAAACATAAGATTTTTATGCTTTGTAGCAGCCCTCCACACATATCATACATCTTTTTAATGATATTTGACACACCCAGTGCGGCATGTACATTATAATTTTTTCTGGAGTTTGGCTTTAAATCGAGTCTCATTATCAATTTTGTTTTAATGGGGGGGCCATTGTTATTAGAAACACCATCATTTATTCTAATAGGGACCATGTACTTTGGTTATAGGAAAATGGCAACCTCTTTTGGTTTAAAAAAATAAATACATTATATAAAAGGGTTGTATCTGGACAAGTTGAAGCAGGTGGGACCAAATCTAGTGTATTTATTTCAGTTTGAACTTTTACATGGGTTAGAACAATAATAAAATGTATCAAAAAATGTCTGACTATGAGGCATCAAGCTTCAGTGAAAGAAAGCAATTTCATTTTAACAGACTTTGGCAAAAGTTTGCTTCACCACACTATGGTTTTCAGCCATGAAATTCTTATTTGATTTTTTTTTTGTGAAAAAAAAGTGATCCAAAAAGACATGGAAGTTTCTAAACTGCTGTGTTTTTTTTTTGGTTTAAACAATTCTTTCCTTTACTTCTTTCAATTAAATGATAAATAGTTTTCTTCTCCTACACTGGACTTATAAGGGGCTCTTTGGACCACTTTATAGTTCAAGATGAGCTCCAAGCAGGTCTTTATAAGATTGGAATCTATATTAAAAAACCTAGCATTTCCAAATTATATATGCTGTTTTTTTTTATTGATAATGGAGGTAGTTCTATGTTTTAAGGTGTGGTATTTAATTTAATAACATTCTTTGTTTTTAAAGTGGACCCTAAACCATATTTTATCCTCCTCTATCTCAACCCATTCAGCAAAAACGCTTCTCTGGCTATGGTTCTAGCATTCTAGTGTAGCATAGTATGGGATCTATGCAGTGGAAGATCCATCGATTTGACTGCTCAGGTGTAGGCATCCAGTCAGTAGCACTGCCTGCCCCACTGCTAACTCTCAGATGTACCTCGGAGACCAGAGCCGGAGCCTTTGTTAAATCGGTGTAAGCAGGATGATTATTTTTTTGCGTTATAGGTTAGAGAGAGCGGACAGATGGAAATAGACCAGGGTCTTAGCTGAGTTTTGTTTTTCCATGTTTTTCCGGACTATAGTGGGATGGGATCTCCAGTCCTGGGGCCAGGTGTTACCAATGACCAGCTTGGGCTGATCAGGTGGCTGAGAGCAGCCTCCTTGGGAAGCCAGCCCAGAGCTCAGGGAGAGTTGTCTTGTCTTGATGAGAGTCCAATGAACTGTTGTGCTTAATTTATGCTGCAGAAAGTTGAATTATTTTGTGAAGTTCTTGGCTTGTTCACCTTTTGAGTGAATAAAGACTGTCCTTTTTATGTTAAAGTCGGCTTCAGGAGTGGTTTGACTTTACAGCAAAAAACAAACAAGAGAAACACAGAGCACAGCAGCTGGATTTTTAACTCTGTTTGCCATAAGGTTTATTTCCAATCCTGAAAGATCTGGCCATTTGGCACCAGAGCCAGGGCCTCTGAATTGCGCAGGGGACAATGGAAGCAGATATATTATGCCCTCATAAACTGCCAGATGCAGCCTTTATACAGCTGGATTTTCAGTTCAGATACCGGACTTCTATTGGAGCCAAATTTTCTCATAAACCCATTTACCTTGGCCATTGTGTGACTGTGTATATATATATATATAATATATTCACTATAATTTACACAAAATATTTTACATTTCAAACTTCAGTTGTTCAGTCATGTTACTTTTGAAGATGATAGAACAGAAGAAAGTAAATATCACAGCCTAGCAGGGAAAATCATTCCATCTGAGAATTTAGTCTGCATTTGCTTGTTACTTCTCTTGCAAGGGAAACCCAATGCATGGACACACAGGGGAAGGCTGTTTTAGCAAGCAGGAAATCGAAAAGCATGCCCAAAATAACACTGATTCTAAAACAATGCCAATGTCATGCTGTAACAACTGCAGCTAGACTGAGACAGAGCAGCCTGCTTCCATGCTAAAGCTTCCAGATTCTGAAAGTGTCTCCAAAGATTGTATTAAACATTTAGGGTAAGCAATGAGTATTTTTAGAATGTTGCTTTAAAATAACTGATTTTTTCGTAGCCCAGTTCAATTCTACCTGCTGCCTGGTTTTAAGTTGTTAGTTAAGTGGAAAAGTGTCTGTTTTTAAGTTGTTGTGACTGAATTAATTGCTCGGAATTAACATTTGTTTTGGTTCCTTACATGTGTTTTTCTGTGTTTGTGCAGCTATAGACTTCTAGATCCTGAATTATTCACTTTGCATCATGCTGGCACTGTCGTCATGGCAACTGAAACAAAAGCTGCGGATGAGCAAGTGTCTAGCCCAGGTCACCTTCATCCCTCACTTAAACTAGATCTTCCACCAGATGCCAAGCTAACGGGTAAACACTTTATAAAATTCAACCACAATATCCAATATTATTCTGTGTTTTTGCATTTAATTACAATTGTAATTGCATTCTCAAAATGCCTCCATTGAATTGCAAATTGGCTGTGTAATAGCTTCACTTTTAAGCGACCGTGCAGTGAGCATTTTGAAAAAGACATGCTTTTCACCATGTGCTGCTGCTAAAATCACTTAAACAGAGCTGAGTCTTCCGACAACCCACAATTTGTAGGCGGTTGACAGATGACTTTTATTAATACATTGCCGATGATTCTGATGTAATAAATGAAAGCCATTTGTCAGTTGATTACTTTAGGTAATGTGCTAACGTGTCCCTTAGTATGTAAATGTACTTTGCCTCCATTGAAGGCTGATATCAGACCAACCCTTTTTTTGCCAGATTTTTATATCTCCACCAAAAAAAGAAGGTTTCACAACACTACAGAAGCATTTTACTACTAAGAGATGTGACTTAATACATATTATCACTGAAATATGTAACAGTGTTATATGTCAGAGACAGCGTTCGAAATGCCTGCCTGACATTAACCATATGGCTCTTTAGAGAAGAATCCTGAAGCATTAAGGAAGAAAACACTAAAGTAAACAATATAGAGATCATTACACAAGTGATAAATCACCAAACTTCAACTTAAAAGCCCAATGGCAGCCAAAACCTTTTTGGTGTTTTGTGAACTTCTGTCACGTTTTAAATGCTGGTTACAGGTGAGGAAATGGTTTTTGTCTGGTTTCTTTTCTGCCTGACACTCATCTCCTGGACAGGAAGTGAAAGCATATCTCCTTAATGACCACACAAGCAGCAGTCAAATCTGACAGGTTCTAAACCTTCCTCTTTTTATTAAAACAAAATTGAATCTGCCGTGCCACCAGGGAGAGAGAGATGCAAGTTCACCGCACCACTGTATGATGCTAATGATCTCCAGGTAGAAGCTCCACTTGTAATTGCTGATACAAGCTTGACTGGTTTAAGTGCAGTGCTGGTAGAGGCTTGCCAAAAGTTAGCAGCAGCAAATACGCGCAGGCATGAAGGATACTAGTCCATCTTCTGGGGCAACGGTAGGTAATATCAGATCAGGGTAACAGAATCAGAAGACAGGATGCGTGGTCAGGTAAGCTGAAGGTCAGAAGGCAGATAGAACAAACCCAACCCAGTCCGGTAGCCAGGTAATCAAAGTTAGCAAACAGCTTTTACCATATACCTAAATTAGGCAATGAGTTTGAGGTGAATCTCAGAGTAAAGTGTGAATGACACTTCCTCACTTACTGCAGTCTAGTGCAGTGGTGTGTTCAGCTTCATGAATATAGAGCAGTGGTTCTCAACCCGTGTAACCTCAGGACCCACATTTGTCCTAGGTCATTAAGTCGTGACCCAAGTTGCACTGCAATGGAATGCACGGCATTGTGATACTGCGCATTTCGATCCGGGCAATAGAACTGTGGGTGAGAGGTGCATTTTCGGGTGCCAAATGAATGGCAATGCAATGCACTTCTCACACCAAAATGCGTGGTAGGTGCGATTGCAAAGAACAGTGCGTTAATCGCATGGGACTGTGTGATTAACGCACTGTACTAGTTTGAATTGGCCCTCAAAAACACACAACCACAGACACAATCTCACACACACACATACACACTCCAAAGAGAAAAAAATAGAGTCTCCCTACCTTATGAGAACTGGATGGATCCTTAGCCTGGGGTCTGGTGTGGGCTGCTGTACTGTGATGCAGCTCCATCCATATGTGCATTGCTTGTACAGCTTCCTTGCACACCCTGTAGAGGTGTTGAAAGCCAGTATGTTACATCACACTGGTCCAGGCACCTCTACAGGACATACGAGGGAGCTGTAAGCAATGCATATATGGATGGAGCCCACCCTACCTCAAGCTGACACTCGGCGCCGGACAGCATATTTTGAATGGCTGCTTGGCGCAGGAGCCTCTCACATGGAAAAGTGGAAGGCACACGGGGACCCACTGAACACAGGGTCGCGACCCACTTTTGGGTCACGACCCACCAGTTGAGAACCAAGGATATAGAGGACCTCAACATGCAGAAACCCCTGACATGTCCAAAGGGCTGCACAATAACATAGAAAACACTTAAAAACAGTACACAAAAAAATGGACCTATACTGTTTTTTTCATGGTAGCACACTACAACAGACAGTTGATTTACATCTGTGCACTGCGGTGCTCAAAAAGTAAATCAACAGGGGGGCAAACACTTTTTCATACAGGGCTATGTAAGTTTGGATTTTGTTTTCCCTTACTAGTAATAAAAACCTTCCTTTAAAAACTGCATGCTGTGTTTACTTGTGTTATCTTTGACTAATATTTACATTTGTTTGATGATCTGAAACATTAAAGTGTGACAAACGTGCAAAACAATGAAAGATCAGGAAAGGGTCCAACACTTTTTCAAACAATTGTATTTGAAAAAGGGGTTTCAGGGTTAAATCAATTGAATAACTCAGCTAGGAAATCTTGTCTAATCAGTTGAATTAAGTCAACACCTTGAATTAAGTTACCTATACAACCTGTTAATCACATACAGTATGTGCCAACAAATAGGAGAAGAGCTGGCAGCCCTTGCTGTCATACTGATAAAGCTGATTCTTCATATCTATGGACTACTATCGGTCATTGCCATTGTTCTCTATCTGTCCCCAAAAAAGGGTATAAAATTCATTTCAGTACAGCGCTGCATGACGGAATAAATGTCAGTCAAAGTACCGCAGCGCTGAATACTGAAAAATGGCCTGGATGGGAAGGGGGTTTAACACCGCGGATGTCAACTGGTTAAATAACTTTTGGCATCAAACCAGTTGTTGGAGGTGCTTGCTTAGGTGTATGTCAGTCATGCACATTCACATCCCCAAGACCATCAAGAATACCAGATTGGTTGGATCACACACATGCATGTTAAAATCTGGTGTGATCCAACCAGCTGTTTACTTATGTTTCTGATTTGGTCTTTGATTTTCAGCTTGAATTGACTTGACTTTGGCCATTTGTGGTATGCAGGAATTTGCACATCCCCAATTTAGTGGTCCTGAGGAGGAATTTTGATAAGGCAGTGATGCATACTCTGGTAGTCGAATGGATTAGGAGAAGGCTTCCTGCCTGAATGTACAATGCTTACTGCAGTTTTTCACAAGAGCAGTAATAGTCTGAGGCCATTTTTCATGGTTTGAACTTAGGTCTATAGCTCCAGTGAAAGAAAAGTTAAATGCCAGTGTATATACTGACCTAAACATTTTTGACAATTCAGACCACAGCGTGCAGTGTATGTAGTGCCTCTAATTTTGGTCATAAAAAGTGTTCCAGTTTGCTGTCTCAGGCAGCTAGGAAGTGTGAAGAATTAAAGTATTTTTTCTAGACTGAGCAGATTCCTATAAATGGCACGCATGATAAGCGATTCATAACTTGTTTTACTGCTATTAAAAGTTGTGTGGTTAAAAAAATGACAAAGCTTGTAGCAGCAGAAAGCATAATCTGTCAACACGTACATTCTGCTGCAGAAGTTCCTAAGTCATTGCTGCCTGAAGCTTTCTGACAGAGTCGCTATTTGCATAAGAAAAGGCACGTTACTCATTCTCCATGTGACATTGCATGGACTTGTTGACAGCTCAGGCACAGGGCACTGTATTGTGTTCTGGGGGTAGGTAGTATTATATACCATAACACTTCAAGAGACTCTCTTTGAGACACTTCAAAGAGACTGCTGGGGGGGGTTTGGTGGCAGTGAAGTGAGACTTTTTGCAGCAATAGTACATTCTAAGCTGTCAGCTACTTTCTGCTGCTTTTAGGTTTAGAAGTTTAGTTAAACATGGGTTTGAGTTAAAATGTACTCTATTGTGATGACTGTATAAAAGTTGTCAAAAGCAGTAGGTGAGAGTGAATAGTGATGTAAGAAATTGCATGCTTAGTCATATTGCATAGCCTTTATTGTACTGTATATAACTAAGAGCATCTCATCTGTTGAGCACAATCCGTCTGTTCTTCACTATTACAGTAGTAATTTTCTGTAAAAGTGTTAACCTCAAGCATATGCTGTATTCAGTGTTCACTTGAATTATATTTATAATGTATGCATTTGTTCTAGAACTTAATCATCCGTTATTGCCCTTATTATTTAGACTCAGCTGACTATTCCGAGCCCAGTACAAACCGAAGTGATATGGATACTCCTCGCACTCAGATGACCAATGACACTGAAACATCATTCCCATCTATAAAAGAGCAAGTAAAGTTAAACATGTCTTCAATTATACTTCTGGAGCATCTTGGGAAGGTTTTTGATCATCTCAAAAAAGCAATGGTAGGACACATAAAATATCTGCTTCTGAATCAAGTATTCTTCATTATATTAAACCATGTAATCAAAAAGATAACTGTAACGATCAAATGCATTACAATGGTCAAGAATTATTCTGCTTTAATGACATGGACGCTTCAGAATATTTTCTTCTGTATTAAAATAGAACTACTGGGAGAGTAAAATACACTCTTCACAATAGTTTAATTCGGTGTGAAACTGCAGCTGTCACTTGCCAGCTCTATAGCTTGAGAACTGAGTAATCACAAACCACTGATCACTCGGCTCATCACTTCTCCCTGCAGAGAGCAGTGACTGTCAGTCACCACTCCCCAAAGGCATTACCCTCTCTCTGTTCCTCCAGTGCTCAGTTAGGGGGCAAGCACAGCTGGCTCTGGCTCTAGAGGGGCAGAGCCAGCTGTCAATAAGGCAGCAGGGTGGATCCCGACAATATTGTTGGGATCTTTTCTGGCTGTGGCACGGCACTGCGCTTTCAGCATATATAAGGCAATAGCCCTCTATATTCTGACTTTGGGTCACAGGAATATATTGGTAAATGTACTCCTGTCACCCAAAAGAGAACTATAGCCAAAAAAGGATAGTTATAAACACTATAGAGATGATTAGATATGTGATACGTTTTACCCCAACCCAACAAAAATCTTATGGGTTTTACAGCCATCTAGTTTAGGAATGTTTTTTCTATAATTAATTACTTATATATAATTAATTACTTAAAGGTATAATTAATTACTGATATAGAAATGACACCTACAAAATTCATGACACATTATTAAAGGTTCTGAATTGTCTGTCTCCTGAACGTAACCTCTTTATGAAGAAATACAATGAAATAATAATAAGGAATTAAGTGTTTTGCAGTTTGTGCAGCACAAACTCCATCAGATACTAGATGTGTTATCTGTCAAAGGCAATCTGATGATGCCAACACTGATGTTTCCCTTCTCTTGGTTGTGCTTCACTGAGCAGTTGTCAGTCACCATTATGTATGAATATTGCATGAGGGTTAGAGACTCTGTCAGGGTGTCTGGACTTACATAACTGATGTGCATGTTAACAGTTTTGCTAGAGACAGGAAACCAAAAAGACAGATTCACAACTGTATTTAGAGATTTTAGCAGCTCCATTATTGCATTCTGTATAAATGTTATTATATAAGTAATCATTGTACAAGGATGCCTTCATGATGGCTTAGTCATAAAAGGCAGGCAGAAAGGTAAGTTTGTGACTAAACAGAGAAAGTACAAGTGTAGCACATGCCAGCTGTAAAAACTTTTTTTTTCCCCCAGTTAAGTCAGTTGTCCAGTATCATGTTCATACTAGCAGTAAACCAAAAAGACAATTTCTGATGGCTTGTATTTTATATGATTTATTGCTGTAGTGGTATTTGTTACTTAGTATAGCAGGTTTTTGTTTTTTTTACATAGTAGTACATTTAAATTAGCATTGCAGTTTTATGTGCAATAAAGTAGGATACTCTTAAATTATAGCCTTTTTTAAACCATTTTTTTTAAAGGGTCATATGACAGCTGTTTAGGTCTGGTATATCTTTTAGGAGATTATCTCAACTAATTTGCATGTTGTCATTCTCATATTGTATTGTAGCATTAAAAAGCTCCCATTCAACCCATTAAATATACCACCGTATCTGCCCAACAGCTGTAAAAATAATTTAAACCTGTCATGAGAGAAGTAATGGAGGCTGTTAATACTCCTGGTAATGCTAGTTGCCTGGTTGTTATGTAGACCTAATGGTTACAATATTCTATAAGTCACTGAAAGGAAAAGAAAAAAAAACCTGCATATCAGGAAAATTAGAAGTCCTTATCTGTATGTGTATTTTAGGTAAATCCATGATTATCTGTAACAGGTTTCCTTACAAATATGGGGTTTGCTTTAGATTGCCAACACTATGGTGATACATGTTCTATCTCAACAGATATTATTCACTTATTCTATCATTAAATATGTTTCTAATAAGGCATTTGATTTTTATTTAAAATGTGAACGTTCTTAGCGTGATGAAAATAATGTTGTCAGTGTTTTTAAAAAAATGTTGCTGTTTATAATTGGCAGTCATATTTGCTCATTACATACAGTATATAGACTTTGCTTCCTACTTTGCTGTGCTACACAATGGTTGTGCTTTAAAGCTTTTTCTGACAGTGCACGTCTACAGGCTGGTCAACTCCCAGAAAACAATTCACC
>NW_017306400.1:1333827-1372224 GCF_000935625.1 Nanorana parkeri | reverse complement strand
ATATATATATATATAGATAGAGAGAGAGAGAGAGACAGAGAGGGAGGGAGAGAGAGATTGCACTTTATCACTGAAAACTTCCTTTAGGTGCTAATCAACATATTTTATTGCTTAATACAACAACAATCTTGTAAAATATGCAAGTCTAATAAAAATTACTTTCAAGTCCCATTAAACTCATCTTAAACAGTTATATCTTAAACATTTGAATCGTTAATTCCTTAACTATTAGCATGAATGTAGATCATTGGTGTATCACTTCTTTGTAGATCCTCAAATCATCTCTGAATTGGTGCTGACACTTTCCTTTTTTCTGGAGGGTACCTACTTTTGTTCCCCATAGTCCCTCTGTGTGTTGTAAAGTAGCCATGAGCCCAAGCTTGCATCTCTGATGGACTAGAATCTCACATTTAGTTTATTTGTATTGAGATTGTAGTCTATCACAGAAGTGGATTTGGAGTGGTGGCTACAACACACACGGGGACCATGGGGAACAAAAGTAGGTACCCTCCAGAAGGAACGACAGTGTCAGCAGCAATTCAGGAATGATCTACTCATGAGTGAAACACAAATACGATACATTTTTGTTAATAGTTAAGGTACTTGAATGCATTTGTAAGGTTTAACTCCTGAGTTTAGTGTCACTTTAAAGGTAATCATTCTAAAAACTCTACCATAATAATTACCTCCAGCAATACATTATCTTAAAAAAAAAAGTTAAGTTTACCTTGTTTTACTGTTATGTGGTGACTTTATAGATTTACAATTCAAGATGTATTTAATAGTGTGGGCCGAATAATAGGGCTTTGTCTTTTTTAAATATTCAGGTTCTTGCACATCGAGGAAGACACTGGACATTACTCCAGAATGTGTGTCGTGTACTCTGGAACCTTGTTCTTGAATTGCAAGTGACTGCTAAAGGATTTGATACCACTAAAGGATTCTTTCCAATCACAAAGGACCTCCTGAACCATGAAATATGGATGCCATTGTACTTTGCAGCAGACTCGATCCTTGACATGATAGTTGCCCTGCAAAACACTGACTCTTTGAAGGTATATGCTCCACATTATGTATTATTGTCTCCAGTTTAACTCTCCAGTATCTCCAAACAACTAAAATACTAGTTTTGGGATTAATGCCCCTTTTTAAAGTGCAGTACATTTATTTTTTATGAGATTCAGGGGGATGCATAGGAGCAATGATCTACCATCATTGACTATCACTGAAATTCAGCCCTGAAAATCAAAGCAAGCATGATGACCACTCACTGACCACAATTAAGTAATTCTAACTCTAGGGCTTGTGTTAGGCACATTACGCCTTCCCATTATGCAAGGGCTTTGCTCATCAAGCTGTAAAAATATCAGCTTCATGGTGATGATTTTGTCTTTAGAATTTGACTGCAAAATTATACATTTAACACTTTAAAAATGTAAATGTGTCCCCAAAGAAGATATGTTTGTATAGTAAATATTTGGCACTCCCAAGTGAAATGAAGTTCTGTCCCAGACAGCTGAAGATAAAACGTTGCATTTACTACAGTCAATTAAAAATGTCCATATAGCAGAGAGAATCAGAGAGGAATAAAGCTGCTGGCAAACACTAGTTTCATGCTACACATGATTCATTAGTGTCTTGAACAAATTCTGGTACAAGGCCAACACACATTACTCTTTCCCAGTAACATTTTACACTTCTTACTGATTCTTTATTTTTAGACACAATAAAAAAAGCTCTTAGCTAGTGTTTGTCTCGGCTTCCCTTCACTGCCTGTTTTATGAAGGGTGGACTGTAAACAGCCTTTATTATATTTGCTTGAGAACAAAAATCACCTTACGCATGTCTGTAAGACACAGAAATCCACACATGTTCCTTGCTGAAGGTCATTTTTATTGTGTATTTGGAAAATACAAATTCCTTTAGGCCTTTAAAGAACTAGAGAAATTAGGATGAAGAAATTAAATGATAAAGAAATAACTGTCAAATATACTGCAGATTGGGTAAAGTTTGAATGGCTATACATGGGAAAAAATGTCAGCTTCTTGTTACAATAAAATGCATTTGGATCTATTACAGTAACATTTATGGGAATATGTAGAGCATTAGCAGCCAATCAGTGTCCTGCAAAGCAGTTTGGGATATTTCTTATGGTATTTACCACAAAACACAAAGTGATGATGCTTATTAAGATATAATAAGTTTAAGATTAAGATTTAATAAGTGTGTGTGAATATGTGAAATGTTTTCAGACACCCGCTTAAAGAGAACCAGTCAGGAATGGGTATTTGTAAGCATTTGAATCTGCACTCTTAAAGCCTAAAGCCGTGTATACATGCCAGCCAGTTCTTGATGCATCAGCTGATCAAATGAGCATGTTGGAAAATTGTCGACCTGGCAGAGCTAGCAGCCAATGAGCTGCCGGCTCTGTTCGAGTATTCTGACAACAGCCATCGGCCACTGTCAGAATACAAAGGAAACAGCAGGAGATTCCTTGATCAGTGCTCGTAAGCGTTGATGGAGGAATCTGTTCCATTTTCTTAATTCAGCTGGTAGGTTGAACAGAGAAGATAAAAGCGTGTATACCTGACTTAACTCCAACCAAAACTTCTTATCAAAAGAGGCGACTACATGCCCACCAGCTTCTGTACTAGTGTGACAGGGACAGAAAGTAAGGGAAAATCTCCCCTATGGGGTTACAGACAGAAATAAAGACAGAATAACTCTTCTCTGATCTCCACAAAACTGAAAAGAAAAACATTTTGGCTGACATTAAGCTTCAAAGTAGAACTCCTGCAATGAGCATCTGTAATTTCTGGTGGTAACAAGTTACCCTTGCTGAGGTGTATGACACGTCTGTATCGCTGCCTGTACTTTATATTTATTTTTGATGACAGATAGTACAGCTTCCACTGTATTTCTGGCCCACCAGTATGTGAGCTGTAGCTCTCATAGGTGGAAACGCTAGTTCCATTTATGTGCCTTTTCTCCATTTGGCCATTTACAGAACACCCTGTATTCTGTGAACCACGGCATGATGAAAAATATATATTGTAAAGTAAAAAAAACCAAAACGATTTAGATGAATGCTTGAAGTATAACTCCTGTTGATGTTGTAAAGCAAAAACACAGCACATCCAAATTTGTAAAAAAATAATTAATGGCTTCCACAAAAGATTTAAACTTATCACCATCACCCTACATGTTATGTTCCTTCCACTGGCAGCAAAAAGCCCCAGCCCTCTCAGATCAGATTGGAGCGATTTTTGCTACTCTATACTCTGGGGAAAATGGTACAGAGATGCAAATGTCTATCCCTGTGCAGTAAGACAAGGTGAGAACTTTGTCTTTTTCGGCCAGTAGAATGTATCTTTAAACTAAATTTTCTGTGCAATGCTATAAGAAATGTCCTTGTATAAGTTATACAAACATTCAATATGCCCTGAGGAACACTTTGCTTTTTGCCATGGGCATCTGTCTACTGTGCAACAACAAACAACGGAATGTTCAAAGACATGCCAATTTTCCGTCTGCACGGGTTGTATAAATATACTCTTAAAATGTCCTGCAGTTCTCAGTTCACATCAAGAACAATTAATTAATTATTGGCAAAATTGTTGCTTCATATCTAACATACTGCAATTTGCATTCATAGGTTGTTGATGAGAATGAAAAGTTCAGTGTGCCCAGCTGTATTGGTGGCATTGCCGATGAAGAAGGTGGATCGAATCTTACTTTTGATTACCCCTTTGATGATGTCACAGTAACTGACATGCGTTGGATGTGTGATCTGGTTCTAAAAGCCATAGAAGTTTTATATTACATGAAAAGATGGGGAACACTGATTCATGTAGCAGTACAGTTCAATATACTGACTCAGTAAGTCTCTCAACATCTGAAAAACAAATTCAACTTATATGTATTTTTAAACTTATATCTTGAGTGAAATCTATTACACTTTACTGTTTTGAAGTAAGCATTTTCTAATCTGGCATAAATATTAAAGCATGAAAATCCAGTGATGCCAGTTTCTTGGGTTTCTTGACATGGACCACCATCCTTAAGATAATATTTAAGAAACAAAGTTTTTAAACTATTTCAAATGCTAAATATGTAACTTACAATGGATGCTACTCCTTGATGTTTAAAAGTTTTAGCTTCCTGCAGAATCAGCTGGTCCCCTGAGTACTGGTCCTGACTTCCTATTTTTGGGTGGCTATGGAGCCACCCTTGTGTGTGCTAGTAAACTGTGTGTGTCTCCATAAACACACAAGCACTACTGGGCTACCATTAAGTCACTACCCTGCTCCCCGCTACCTCTCACTCATTCCTCCCTTCTCCAAGATACTGGATGGACAGCTGCACGAGACTGCTCTGTTCCTTGTGATCTTGTACTGGACAAGACGTTTAGGGAGCTGAGCTGAGAGAGTTGGAGCCAGCTGATTGTAATCGTGATGACTGTAAATGCTTGGGCAAAAATGTAATGAAATACTTTGCTGGACAATATATATTTGATATTTGTTTGATGTGGATTAATTAATTGCAAAAGTTTGAGTTTCTTTCAAACTTAATTACAACACCATCTGGAAAGTAAATTCCAGACAAGTAGATAAATACACGGTTTATACTCCCTGCCGAAAACACATGTAATTTTGTTTAGACACCACAGGTTTGTTTAGGACACTCCCAACTTTTCACAAATTGTCACACTTTCTGCTTTGTACAATCAACATCTATCTTGACACATTGCAAGACACCATGATGATTGGATTTGGATGACTGAGTTACATTACAGAACAATTTCAGTTAAAATTGACAAACTACTACTACTAGCCATTCTGTTTCATGCGTCATTAGCTTTCTATTGGTAACTGCAGAAAGTTACTTAGACTTTAATTTCATATGGGGACATCGAAGTGAGTGACACCTATGTCCACCTTTTTCTCCAATAACCATATTTTGTAAACATATTCAGGTATCTTGTAGGAAAGAGCCAAACCAAGTGGTTACCCAAAATTTCTTCCCACCTTTTATAAAACCCTCCCTCTGAGACAGGCTATCCCTCCTTAAGTCTGTCATGAATGCTGCTGCCAAAATCATCCACCTAACCAACCACTCATTGTCTGCCACCGCTCTCTGACAATCCCTTCAATGGCTTCTGATTGCCCAACAACATACAATGCCACCCACAACTCTGCCCTTGGCTACATCACCAACCTCATCTCAAATTATCACCAAACTGACCACTTTGCTCCATAGAGCTTCTCCCTGACCTCTGGAATTGCCTACTCCAACCTGTATGGCTATCTCTTACTCTGTCTGCCTTTAGCCGATCCCTGAAAACTCTGCTCTGAATTCAAGAGCAGCCCAGCAGCGTTGCCACACCATCACAGGAAGCTGCATTAGGTGGGCTTCACTGGCAGGATCAACAGGTGTATGTGGAACTTTGCAGGGAACTAAGAGAAAAGTGTAAGGGCAGATGCATGTATAATTAAGTGTTGCAGCACATATTTTTTTATGGCCTTGTTTTGACTTAATTAGACCCCCTTCTGCCTACCATATATAAAGTAAGTATGCACGTATATACTGTATTCACAGTATCCAGTAAAGTATAATTGGTTGCCATGGGTCCTTCCTCCAACAAAAGTAAAAATTGTTTTTCATATCTCCTTTTGGAAGGATTGACAGTTCGTAAATCTGCCGCATGTGCCGCACTATGTCCCGCATCCCAACAATAGTAGCAGTAACTTCAACTGTAGGCAGGATGTGTCTTTTTTTTCTGCTCAGGGCTTCATTAGCTTTCAGAGTACCATAAAATAAAAGATTACATGCTAGGAATTTAAAGGAACTAATCATTCAGAAAATATTCTGTAATAATAGTGCTAGTTGATGATCTCTGTGAAAATGTACCATGTTACATTAAATACTGTAGACAGGTATATGAACTCATAAATGGTATTCAGAAACCTGTTCATAAGTGGTATACGTAAAGCTTTAACATACTTTTCTTTGTACAACAGTGAAAGATTTACTGAGCAAGTAACCCCACTCCTCGTTTATGCACAGAGGATGCTGGTTGGCAGTATTTCTGAACCAAAAGGGCCATGTGATTCTTCCATCAACACACAACCGGGCAACAGTGATGACAAGGTTCGTTTGTAAAATGTATAGTTTATGTTATCACCACAAACTTAAATATATTTGTGTTTACCAGTAAAAAAATGATTTCCATAATAAATATTGTGGAAAAAATTCCATAATATTTATCATGGAAATAAATATATTTTTTTATTTTTGGTCTTTAAGTGTATGCTCAGAAAATTTAGTTTAATTGAAGGAAAGTTTTGTAGCCCTTCTTAAAACAATTTGCCCGTAAAAAAAGAGTATGTCCTTTATGATCTTGTACTAGTCTTACTTATGTTTATTTATAACCATCTGTGTTCTGTTTGGTTAAAAGATGTAAATAAAAAAAATGGCTGCTGTTCCACTGTAAATCTAGCTACAGCTTGGAGACAGTACAGGCATTTATGGATGAACATTCCACCAACTCTGCGTTTACAGTTAAATCTAGGGGTTGCTTTGATTTGTATTCCTCTATAGCCGGTTACCTTTCTCTTCTTTTGATATTTGTACCCATATTGCATTCTGTTTCTTTAACTGTTGTATCTATAAAATCCTTTTTTATATTCACTACTTTTATATTGTTATACCTGTATACCATTGCGATCATGCTAATTATATTCATTTACTGCATGCAAAGCTGTGTCATGAAGTATAACTGTAGAGTTTTACTGTTTTGAGTTCTTGATAGACATAATGATTCCAATAACCTTTATTTCTGCTCAACGTAAAAAGAAAATAGTACATAACACATTCATTTTGAAAGATCTGCTGGTGAAACATAAAATGCAGTTATGATACTGTATTTTTGCTAAAGGACAAGATAAACAGCCTTGCCTCCCCCACACTGGATTAGCTGTAAAGTCACATTGCTGTTATGCTATTTCAAGAACATGCACACTATAAATTGAATAAAAAGATTTGTTAACATAAGCTTTCAGCTGTATTCTTTTTCTCTGTTGATTTTTTTAGATGCATTGCAGGAATTATATAGGGAAACAGCCTCATGTTGGCAGAGTGTGTAATAAAGTGAGGAATCCTGGAGCCGATATTGATCGGAAGGGACACATTGTTCATTCAGGTCAGAGCTATATTACATTTGTTAACTTGACATACATTTGTGTCCTAAGCAAATAAACATCCACAATGTTCTTTCTCTCCATCATCCGTAATGCATGCAGAAACACACTATTGTACTTTTTCAATCTCTCACACAGGACTTTGGTAGTTACTGCATTTAAAAAAAAAACTATTTATAAAAAGTAGGGATGCACCGATACCGGTATTTGGGTACCGAGTACCGATAATTTGTTATGGTACTCGCCGATACCAATTACCGAGTAATGGAAGTCCCATTCAGGAAGCCAGGTGGCGTGTAGTGACTCACCACCTGGCTTCCTGATTAGCCGGGAAGCCCGGCAGCGTGTAAAGACTCGCCACCCGGCTTCCCGATTAACAAGAAAGTCCCCTCTTACCTTAGTATGTGCAGCCTGTCACCCCCGGGCCTCTCCAGCGAGAACGTGGCCCTCCTCCGGTACCCAGCCGGAGACGTCTGGCCGGGCACCGTGTAATGACGCGACGCCCTGCTTTCCGATTGGCCGGGAGGCCAGCTCCATGCTCCCTCGTCATGAGATGACGAGGGAGCATGAAGAAAGCTTCCCGGCCAATCAGAAAGCAGGGCGTCGCGTCATTACACGGCGCCCGGCGTCCTGATTGGCCGGCCATACGGCTCCGGGGTGACAGGCTGGACATACTAAGGTAAGGTAACCTTACCTCACGAGGCCAGCTTATTGATTGGCCAGCTTCCCAACCAATCAAGAAGCCGGGCAGCACGTCATTATGCGCTGCTCTGCTTCCTGATTGGCCGGGAAGTCGGCTCCATGCTCTCTCATCACAAGTGACGAGGGAGCATAGAGCTGCTTCCCGGCCAATCGGGAAACCGGGCAGCTTGTAATGACGCGCTGCCCGGCTGCCTGATACCGGAAGTACTCGTGCTAGGCATCGGAGCATTTGGGTGAGTACAAGTACCCGCCCAAATACCCCGAATCGTCACCGATATCGATACTAGTATCGGTATCGGTGCATCCCTAATAAAAAGGAAATTTACTGATTGTACAAATATCACACAAAGATTGTTTTTTACATAGACATGTCTCTATTTTACTTTTTTTATATACAAATGCAACCTGTCTGGGCACTGTGTATTGTTAATATGGCTCTGTCTATAGTCTGTCTTACTTGCAACTGAAAAAGTAGCACCTTTCATGCCATGACAGTGAGCAGACGAGGTGTTTAGGATACTTCCTATTTCAGACTTTTGGGGAATATTTTAGGAAGATGAGATGAGTCTGCCTAGAGAAAACTATGTATTGTTAAAAAAAATTGTCTTACTCTTCAGAGTAAAGCAGTAATATGGCATGATATGCCATGGGAAGACACTGACATTTTTTTTTTTACTGCAGTTTCTCTGTAATGGTGCCATCATCAAACAATTTCTTTCATTTTTGCCTTCTTCGGTGTTCAGATATGTTTCTTGATTTCTGTAAATTATCATAAACCTGCCAGCACTCCTCTCTAATGTGTTTTAATCTGAGATAAGGGCTTTAAGAGACATTGCTGCCAGACCAATCATTTCAACCACAATCTACCCATAAGATTATATGTGCATTTAAAGTGACACTAAACTCAAGAGTCACATTTTAAAAATACATTCAAGTACTCTAACTATTAATAAAAATGTATCTTATTTGTGCATCATAGTATGTAAGGTAATCAGGTCTACAGCGCATGTGTGTGGTCCAGTTTTTCGTACAAGAGGAAAACAGGCGCATGTGGACATATGGGCACAGACACGCTAATCTGGCGCACAGGAAGTGATGTAGTACCTCTGAATTGAGCACCCTATTTAAAGCAGGCACAGCCTGGGCTTAGTTGCTGGATGGTCTTTCAGCTTATCCCTGTGATCCTGTTTGTCCTGCCTGATTTCTGCTCCTGCATCTTGACCCAGATTGTACCTGACTGCTCCTGATTCCTGCCTTCTGACTTTGGAATTGTTACTGGACTTTGCCTCTGCCTCATCCTTTGTACTTCACTGCCCAACTGGTGTGACCCTTGGCTTGTTTGACCTTGATTCTGCCTACTGCTCTGGTACCCTGCTGTCCACCCGGTGTGACCTCTGCTCTGCTATACCCGATCCTGATTCTGGACTTCTGCCTGGCACAGAGTTGCCCCATCCACTGGCACTCGTGCTACTTGCTGTTTCCCAGGTTCTATTCCCATCCTCAGAGTTTGGGGGACACAAGGTGCAAGGGGAGCCCCTTCATCCAACCAGTCTCCAGCCAGTTACGTGATAGGGTCCCTGTTCGTGTTGTAATGTTGACATCACTCCAAGCTCACTCCTGTGATGGACTACAATCTCAATACAAATTAGTAAACTAAACATGAGTTTTTAGTCTATCAAGGGAGTGAGCTTGGAGCGGTGGTTACTTTACAACATACACCGGAAACATGGGGAACAAAAGTAGCCACCCTCCAGAAGGAAGGACAGTGCCAGCATGAATTCAGATAGGATTTGAGGATCTACAGCCGTGTGATACACAAAGTTACATTTTTGTTATTAAGTAAGGTACCTAAATGGATTTTCAACATTTAGCTCCTGAGTTTGTTGCCACGTTAATATACTTTAGGCATGTTATTTACCTGTCCAATTCTCCCTTGTGTAGATATCCAAGAGCCATGCGAGTGCTGATGGGTCCTGCCATCTTGGATGTGATGTCAGCAGCCCCAGCATAGTCAGAGCTCTCACATAATTAGGCACTTCCAGAAGAGGAGAGGGATATGATGTGCAAGGTAGTAGGAGGCTGTGCTAGGGAGTTTACACTTTCTGGAGTGTCAACTCCCTAGTAAGTTTAGAGGCATATTACAAGTCAATAAAATACGTTTATGAAAAATAAATTTGCTCTAAGTAAGAACTTAAAATCCTTATGCTGATGGGCACTCCTGGATGTAAGAGGAAGCTCTGATGGGCACTTGAAGATGTAAGGGCATTCCGGGATATAAGGGGGGCCCTGATGGGCTCTGGGATGTAAGTGGGGACTTATTCATTACAATGTTATTTTATGAATTTACAAACCTTTTTTTTTGGGCCCCTGAATATACAATGTGCCCCTTGTACTGAAAAGCTTGGA
The DNA here is from genome assembly GCF_000935625.1 of Nanorana parkeri. Classification (NCBI taxonomy): domain Eukaryota; kingdom Metazoa; phylum Chordata; class Amphibia; order Anura; family Dicroglossidae; genus Nanorana; species Nanorana parkeri. Next base: position 1,361,917 of record NW_017306400.1, on the reverse strand, counting down.
GACCCCTGCTTTAAGTGATGTGTTAAAGCTTCCCTCAAAAGTTGCGAATCTTCCTTTTCTGCCCATTGCATCAAGTTAACAGAGAAAATAAAAGTTAACCAATGAGAAAGAAGATACGTTTTTAAGGCCACGTTTTTATAAGAATGCTGGCAATACAGAGAGACAAATGTTCTGAAATCAATGAGTAAAGCAAAAAGTATGGCCCTTTCATAAGATAAGCTGTTTATATACAGTACTTGTAAGCAGACAATATACAATTAACAACATTTCTTATATCACACAAATGAACACATTTTCTTTCATCCCTGAGCACTTTCCTAATTATCATGAACAGATGTACTTGGAGTAGCAGTCATATTTTGATCTACAGAAAAAGAGGAACTACCTTGAAATAGCTTTCTATCTCTTTGTCATCTATATTGGTATTAGATTGAATAGAGGTCTGAACCCTTTTTTCCCATTTTGTAGGGACATGGCATTTTGTAAATATGATAAGGGGGGGAGGTATACGCTTTATTAATCTCAAACTGTACTTTTAGATTATTCAACTAGTTTGTCACGGTGCAAATAATATTTTTTTAATGCTTCGTTACAAAATGATTGTATGCAACCAGCTGTGTTTAACTGCATACAAGATAATTATTTTTCATATTTTTATAGTTGGCGCCCACCGAAAACTGGTAATGTTCAAGGGAAAGCCAATATTGACACAGCAGTATATAAAACTTTAGAAACTGCCTAAGGTAATGGGGTTGATTTACCAAAAGCAAATAGGCTGTTTACTTTACAATGGAATTTTTTCTTCACTTAGTAAATAGCGCCCATCATCCAGTCATATGTAAACAAAGATACTGCATACTGAATTTGCACCACATTCATGAAAGAGAATTTCCACTTTCTTGTCAAAAGTGAGAAAATTAAATTACCCACACAAATGTGACCCCTCTCGCCACCCCTGCTGGTCATACCTTTATCTTGAACCTCCATCCTCGTGTGGCAGCCAGTGCACTTGGTGGTCATGCTGACCAATAAGTGCTCGCCATTTGCAAGCGTTATTATAAAAGCTCAGTGCAGGACTGCAGTGCGATTGTGTTCATAATGGAATTTTCTTACATTTGGGGAGAAAGGGAAATTATCCGTTAAGCAAAGAAAGAGAAAACTCCCTTTTAAAGTGAACATTGTATTTGCATGTAGTAAATCAACCCCAACAGATCATTGTATGATTTTAAAAAGAAAATGCACTCGACAAAGACATGCTTTCTGACTATTGCTGCTAGGCATTTAATTGATACATTTGTGGAAAGTTAGATGTAGTCTTGCTAGGATGATGGTGAAAATGTATACAAGTGCATGAAGCGTTTCAAAGGATCTTTCTCTGCTGCAACCAATAGAAAGGCAGAAGGCATTCGGGTCAGTTATGTAAAAAATAGTTATTGAAAGTATTATATATTTTGTAAATGTATTATTTCATAATATAATTTTCATGTAAATAATATATTTATGTATTGTGTGATGGAAGTTTTATTCTTTACTCAGAAAATGCACTATACTAATTAATTGTACCTACACATATTACATACTGTTTTTTAAATGACAAAATTGGCTTTAATTTGATCTGACATATGCATATATAAATTCTTTTTTTTTTTTTTAAACATAAAAAAACCAACAATTTTTTCCACAGTTTTGGCAATAAAAATGTGTACATAATCAGTGTAGCTAAGAGAAAGTAATTCATAATAAATTATTTTATTTGTCCTGATTTATAGGGTATATCATATGTCTGGGATTTCATTTTATGTTGGGAGTTATAGGTCACAAAATACAAGGAGTGAAATACAATTTTAGTGTGGAACAATTTTAGAATGTGGTATGTTTGTCTCCCACCTTTAATAGCCTCATCAGTACTATATTATCTTATAATTTTTGTATTAATCATATTTTTTTTAAACTTTTTTATTTTACATTTTTTTAAAACTTTAAAAAACAGTTTACACTAAGGGGTTAATTTATTATTTACAGTGGCTTTTGATACTTAGTATTCTGAGGAGATACTGTATTCTCCTCAGCGATACTTTGTATCACTTCCTAATACACTGCCGGCTTCCAGCTGAACAACAAGTGAGCTAAATGAGTAACCCACAAGGGCATTTAAGAATATAAATCACATTACAAGTTGATTGACATTTGTCTTAATATCAAAACCTCTATGTGATTGATTAAAAGACGAAACTTCCTTGATACTCGTGCACTGAATACAGTTCAAACATGTATATGATCCAGTATTACACATACAAAAATATGAAGACAGACATCTGGTGAAGTTTTTGATTTTCCACCACATCTGTTTTAGTGACAGTGGTCACCAGGACAAAGAAAGAGCATAACTTTTACCCAGGACGGACACGGGTAGCAGTAAAAACTTGGCGTGGGTTCTAACCCTCACCAGAAAGCTTGGGCTTAACACACTTTAAGCAACAGAATCTACTTTTCTTTTCATCTTCGCCTAGTTTTCCATTGTGACTGGGTGCACCATTAAAAATCTAAAGCTTAAGATGCACTTCACTGATATTACACAGAGGAAACACTTTGCCTTTATTGCAATCCACTCATAAGCAACAGCAGGACCTTCATTCTTCTTATGTTTACATTACTAAGTTCGGTTCATACATTTAGAAGTATAAGTGCTTACAAAATAAAACTGTTTTTGAGAAGATGAGTCACTTGTTTTGTTTCCATCCGCAGTTACAATTCCAGATTAATGATTCAGTTGATAAATAGAGGAGATATATAAAGAGGGCACATCTCCTTATTGCTGCACAAATTACTCACAAGCAGTGAGTAATTAACCCATCTAACCAATTAAGTCATTATTTTTAGTAAAATGCTATAAAACCAACAATTTTTGTGTTTTTCTTGCAGATAGTAGAAAACCTAAGACACCTACATGTGTGCCAGTGGATGTGATGGACACATTTTCTTGCTTCCGTGATAGTCTTCAGAAATCGAAATATTCAAGCAGAGCACTTAAACACAGCAGAAAACTACTAATGTTATTTCTTGCTTACAGTCAAGGTAAAACGAGTCAAACCTTTTCTGGTATATGTAAAACATTTGATATAGTTATAACTGCAGCTCACTAATGGCTGCTCATGTTCAAAAGTTTGTTTGCTTACATGGTAAACGTTAGATTAAAGGGAAACCATGCAGTGTTTTCAATGAGAACACAGTGAACTTTAATTTTAAAATTTGTCTAAAAGTAATTTTTATGTAACTTTAGCTTGTTTGCTCTGCAGAACTTTAATAGTGCAATTTCAAATACAAATCTGTAAATTCTTTCCATATGAATGTACAAGACTGCAGCCATCAATCTTCCTCAATGGCTGCTAAAAGAAAAGCAATCGCAGGATGAGCTACACAAAGATTTTATAACATTACAGAAAACATTATTGAGCCAAATTAGACCCATGAACTTGTTTTTAATAGGAGGAAAAGAGATGTAAGCACTGCTTTAAAAAAATCACCCCCAGTATTACACTACCACCTGGTCTTGAAAGCATGTCTACAGTGTGCTTGCATTATTCTTAAATAGCTGCGTAGTCAGTCATGGAGATAGTAAACCTAGTGTGCTCCATTATGCTAACCCTGACTGGTGCTCACAATTCAAGCTTCTACTTGCCATGCCCCCCATTTCCCTTTACTTCGCTGTTGGTCCTCTACAGTGATTGGTGGCATTCTTACTTCAATCAACACTTGAAATTGTACATATGTATACTTTTTAATCCCTACGGTCCGGCATTGTAACTTGCCTTTTAATTGTTAAATACAGTGGGGGGAATTGATCAAAGCAATTGCAACAGTTTTAGCCTCTTAGATCATTTTTTTTAAATGTGCAAATCTGTCTTTTTAACATGTGCCCCTGTTTTCACCTGAGCTTGCACTGCTTTTCCAACTGCACATGTTTTGCACCTGTTTTCATCTGCACTTGTTCTGGGGCTGTATGAAACTGGAGCATCACCTAAGAAAGCAATCACAACTTAAGAAGTCCCCATGACCACTTCTTCAAGAAGCGACAGTTAACCCCTTCATGACTGAGGCCTTTTTCTTCATTTTTTGCACCCATGTTATATTCCACATTTTAGGCCTGAAAATGACGTAAAACCCCCCAACATTATATATTTTCTGAATGCCAAGACCCTATAGAATAAAATGGTGGTAGTTGCAAATTTTTATGTTGCGCAATATTAGCGCAACTCCTTATTAAACCCCAAAATTTAGTGACAAATTTAATTAAATGCCCCAAAACACAACAAATTACCCATTTTTTAAATGAAATATAAAAGATGAGGTTACAACGAGTAAAACGATACCCAACATGTCCAGGTTACAAATTGCGTGCGTCCGTGAAACGGCGAAAAACTGCACTACCCCAAAAAGTCCATAGAAGACGCTTTAAAAGCCCCCACAGGTCATCAATTTAGAGATACCCCAAAATACTGGCCCTAGAAATATTGCTCTCCGGCGTGTGCGGCGATACCCAACATGTGTAGCGCGTTCGTCATTTTCATACGTAGGCGCACCCGACGCGTGTTTACGTGGCGATGCGCTTGCTCGCGGAGGACTTTTTTTTTATTATTGATAGATTTATTTTATTTTATTTCAATTTAAAAAACTTTTTTTTTTACTTTACTTTGACTGCCATCACATGGGGAGGCTTACAAGGTACTCTTTAAGGTGTACAAGTCTTCTTTCCTGGAGTCTATTAAACCTCATTTATCAACAACATTACACTAGCATCATAAATCTGGTGCAAATATATTCTGTACAAGTTCAAACACTCGCAATTTCTATGATAAATTCACTCCAGTATGTTATATTCCCACATAAACATGCATTCTAATTGTTAGACTGTATGTCATGCATCACTAAGCTGGGGTCTTTTAGAGAATAGGAACCAAACATTCTACATCTACCACATTTTCTAAAACCAACAACCCATTGCTGAGCGGCAGGTAAGCTTTCTGCTTACAGAACCTACTTAACTGGTGCAAGAGTCATTTTAAAGTATATCTAAAACCAAAGATGTTTGTTTGTTTTAGATAGAATTGGCAGTAGTTAAAATCCTTCATGTCTTCTTTGTAGCCAGCTTACACACTGGAGAGATTTCCCTTCAATTCCTGACCTGGGGACACAAGAGGAAGTGAAAATGTTTTTATGCTTGTATGAAATGCTAACCCAGACTTAAAGAAGAACTATGAGGTGAGTGATTTTCACTCAACCTCATAGTTCGAGTCGACGTGTGACAATGAAACTGTCACAGGTCGGCTCAATAGATCAGGAAGTGAGTGAACACATACCGTCGCTCGCTCACTTCTTGATCAGGTCCCTGCAGAGAGCCGTGACTGCCACTCACAGCTCCCTGCAAGGATTCCCCCCTCCCTGCTCCGATCCTCCAGCTCTGACTAGGGGAACGGATGGGGAAGGGGGCAGGCACAGCTGGCTCTGCCTCTAGATAGGCAGAACCAGCTGTCAATCATGCAGCTTGATGGATCTCGACAGTAATGTCGGGATCCGTCCCTGCTGCAGCGGGCTCAGTATAACGCAAGCTGTATCTCACGATATTATGAGCTTTGGGTCACGGGAGGATACTAGTTTATGTCCTCCCCTGACCCTTAAGAGAACAATGGGGAAAAACACTTACCCCATAGTTCTCTTTTAAACATATTTACAAATTATTAATGCCTGAGAGTCATTATTATCATTATTTCTATGAACTATTCAATTCCAGTACAAATGCTAGTCTTTAACTCATATTTTGTATTTAGCAGACTTTGTTTGTGCCCCTGCAAAATATAGGAAACGATTAACCATAATTATCATATGACAAAGTATACAATTCATGTTTTAATTTCTCTGTAAATGTTGCCCTTCAGTACAACACACGCAGGAAGGCTAAGCTCACAACCCACCCACAATGGAAATGGCTACGTAACACAGAGCTCACATGTTCACCTTTATGCACAAAGTGCAGAACATGCATCTTTTTCCAGTAATGCACATGTTTTATTAATGTCCCACTTTTTGATCTTGCACATTATTGTTAGTCATACAGACTAAGAAAATATCTGCCAATATGGCATTTATATGGAATTATCTAGCTGGAGTATTCTAGCTGGAATTATCTAGCTGAAATATTTAGCTGGAGTATCTAGCTGGAATTATTTAGCTGAAATATTTAGCTGGATAGTGATGCTGAGACCTGTAGTGACTAAGCTTTAACATACTGTAGGTCACTCAAAACTATAACTAAAGTTATAGTTTTTTTCATAGTAACAGAAGGATGTGAGTGTAAAGTTTCTGGAAGACTAAAAGCAATAACAGCCTCAACAAAACAAAAGCTTGGGGATTATGAATGAACAGTTTACGAAGCTGCACTACAAATCCTTACAGATCCTACAGATCCTTACAAAACAGTATCTTTTTTTTCTTGCTGTTGGGAGATAAATTCAGTATATCGTTGGATAACACCTATCAGTAGTACCAGGACAGACTATCCAAATGTAATACCTGAAATGAAACTTACAACTTATACAAGGAGACAACACTAGATATTCGGGCCAGGACATATCATTATCTGTATGTAGTGCCAGATCTAGAACATGCCGTCTGCCAGTAAAGTATCAGTGTTCTGTGAATCTCACAAACAAAAACTGTCAAGCAGGAGGGTGCTGACTGGAGAGATGACACTAAAACAACCCTTCAAAAGTATGACTCTACCAGAACTGGGACAATCTGCAGACGTACAGTAGTTGAAATTAATATAGCGAAGGTTTGATTATAAGCTGTCTGTGCCAAGATCTGCTGATTGTGCTGTTGCGTGTAGCTTGCAAGTATATTTTTATTCTTTATGTAGATAATTTGTACATAGTTTGAGATTTCTCAAAATTTGTGTTTCCTTTGTAGACTTTAATGTACAAGAAAGGCTTAGCAGTATGCACACCTCCTACGGAAAAGTCGGTTTCTCCACGGGAGCATTGCAAGCTCACCAGTCTGTCCCTCCAGACCTTTCAGAAGAAGAATTTGTGTCTGTGTATTCTATTGAAAACAAGCCAATCCCTCCTTCACAACTTTCAGTTGTTATAGCTTCCTATGACAAGACTATTGGTAAGACATTTATTCTTTGACTGATAATAAGACACACTGCTAGATCAATTAATCTGTGGGTTGGGGATTAATGTCTTCCAGATCCAATAAGTAATTTAAGGATGGACAGTGACAGGAAAATAGTTCCAAATATATCAAGTTAGTTTAATCTCCTGGTTGAAGATGTCGAGGGAGGGGATGATCTGAGGGATAGATTAGTATGCATATGGGATTTTAAAGTGGCCTTTAAAATCCCTCATGCTGTCACTGTGAAACAGTATAGCTTCCCAACATGAACTGAGTATTGTAAGAGCAGACACTGCCCCCTGTCGCAGTATGCCATGAACTTGCCAGTACATCATTTATCTTTTACTGACATATCTATTTATTTGCAAATTTGTTTCCACACAAACAAATTATAGGTTAACCTAATAAGTAAAGGTCTTGTGTAAAATGCAGCCCATTCTAGACAATAGAACAAAGTTGTGCATCTTATTGTACATTGTAACCGGAGGTAGTTTACGCCTCAATGGTTTTCAAATTTTTTTATATTGTGTGCATATATTAAAATAACAAAACAAGAAACACCTCTTCACTAGCATGTATTACTTGGACATCATTTTTTTACATCTATTTATATTTGAATAAGACATTTATATGTTCTACAAAAAAGATATAACACGTTTAAAGTTTAACCCCACCTAGTATATATTTGGTTATAAATACAGGGCAAGAATCTGACGATAGAAAGTTTTTGAAAGAAGAACTGTTTGCTTTATCCAAAGCAAACATTTAAAAAAAATTATCTCACTTTGCTAAGGTACATTAGGAAATTAATTGAAAACAATCAAGCATCATTTACATTCAGCCTCTTGCATGTGCTGCTGTGGCCTTTGGCAATCCATGTAAGTCTGGTGTGCCTTATTGGTAGAATGGTTGGGGGGTGAAGGCTACAGTAGTAAGGGGTCCCTCTGAAAATACCCTAGTCAGGTGGTGGATCTTCTGTTTGGGACAGTTCACTCGGCTGCTGCAGACTTAGGCATATTAATAAAATGTCCTACAGCACTTCATTTGTACTAGAACCATTACACAGCTCCTTAATGGTTCTGGATACCACAGCACAAATTAAACATTGAATTTATGAACTGTTAGAAGCATGTCAACTGGAAAGTGAACATACTCCTATCGGTTCCAGAAGCCATATGCATACATGTAATGTGTCTATGCTACATACATACAATTAAATATGCCTATGCTACATTAAAGTGAACCTGTGCCTATGCTAGGCACACCAGAGTATTTACCTAGTATGAACAGGGAGTAAAATCTGTTTACACAAGCTAGTGTTTCCCTTTGTAGCTGTAGGCATTGTGTAGAAATTCATTGCTAAGTTCACAAATGCAATGAAGTCTCAGCTATTTTCTATGGAAAGCAGCTTGCCAGCCCTCTTATGTAAGCACACAGTAGGTGTTTCTTAGATGTTTCATAGCTGTTATAAACTGACTAAAGTACGACTTTAGTATGAATTTAGAGGTTTTTTTGTTGTGACCTTTGAGGTTTTTTTGATAATTAATTACTCCATAGTACATGCAGTTAGCCAGCTAGAGAGGTCAGGGATGGTTTTTTTGTAAAGCTTTTATACAATTTATTAGTCTGGGCACAGGTACACTTTACCCTCATGGTTTATGGTACATGTGATAGAAGACAGCAGTTTATACTTCTGTACATGAGCTTTCAGCGATCACTATGTATATATAGAAGCTTCCAAACCTAACTCGGTAAGCGTCTGTGTCTATGGGATTTTGTTTGCTTCAAATTGGTTTTGCATTCCCATTAGGGTCTTTAAGTAGGTAAAATGCAGGTAAAATGCACATGTCAGTAAATTCTGAATAATCTCAGAAGTGTCTCCAACTGATGACAAACTGATTGAAACAATTCAGTCAAAACAAGGCCGTTACTAAGTTGATAGGTAATAAAAATCACTACCTATTCTTTGGGTGCAAGAAATGTGTAATGCTTGTGTTCTACGTGGCCAAATGAAGGGTTTACAGTCATTATCATAGTTGTGTTGTGTATTTTTTTATTTACACAAAGTAATGATAAATGTAATATTTCTTGTTTTTATTCATAATTTTTCAGAAATCCTCCATTCGGGCAGACAGCAGGGCCTTAAAGCACAAGCCCTCCATGAACTTGGCAATCTATATATGTATACAGGGAATAAAAGGTAACATTTATTAAACTTATAGTTCCCAGATATAGTAACAGAGCTGTATGCTTCATAAGGTTGACTTCTTTAGAATAGGTAAAGAGAAGAGCATGCAAGTGACAATTGAGCAAGTTCGTGATTTCATTGTGGAACTTGCATCGACAGGATTACTTATACAACCTTGTTGCCATAATTCCATCATTCTTGTTGCAAAAATTACACTTTTACCTTGGTATCTTTGTGTAGTACTGCTCAGCTGATGGTTGAGTAGGACTATTTTTGTAGTATAATGCAATGCATTTGAACAGTTATTATTGATTGCTTTTGTTTTTAATCATGAACACTTTCCTGTAAAAATGGAAAAAGATGCAGTCTAGTGAGAATAAGTCCTTAGCTATTATTGCATACTGTTTTTCAAGATTTTCTTGAGCAAGATTTTATTAAGTGCATGGAAACGTGTTCTTTCAATTTGTAAACAAATACATATACAGTGTATATATGTTTGTTAGTGGGCATTTTATGTTATAATTTACTGTGCTAGTTAGTGGAACTAAATTTATATGTGGATTTATATAAATAAAGCAATGGTATTTTTTCTGAACTATTCACATTATACCCTGTTTGATAGTACTTAAATGCGTATATGCTAATAATGCTCAAATGTGTATGCAGTGTGTTTAATATTCCTTCTTTTCCTAATGTGAAAAATATATACTTCAGGGTGTTTTTTTCCACAGTAGCTGCCTAGGGAATGTGATTTTGCAAATGAGGCCTACAATACATTTTTGAAATACTGCCTATGGATTCTTTGCAATATGCCTTCATTATTAATGTTAGAACAATACACTTTATATGCTACATGAGGTATATGATAACCAATGAGGCCTAGAAGATATTCTCCAGTCTGTAAAATATTCCATCATTATTAATCTAAAAATATGCACTTAATAGGGTTTTTGTCCTCAAAAGCTGCATGAGGCATGTGATTTAGCAGATGAGACCTACTAGGGATTGTTAAAATACTGTCTATGCAGTCTGTACTACATTTATTAATTTTGAATGTGATACAGTGTATATATATATATTGTGTTGTTTTGGGTTGTGTAAATGCTGTTTATGGAGTCTGTACAATATTCCTTACTTTTTAGTGTTAAATTTACTCTTTAATGTGGCTGTGTCCTGAACAGCTGCCTGCGTCATAACAATTTGGCCTTCTCTACCTTCTGCAGTGCTGTCTAAGTAGTCTGTATAATACTTCTTTTGTGACATACAGTTTATACACTTAAATATGGATTTTCACAATGAAAAGCTGCATGCTGTGTGTCATTATCAAAATGCAACCTACCGCAACTGCTTCAGTGCTGACTATATAGTCTGTGCAATATTTCTGGCTGTTGTCTCTAATATCATATTCTCATTTTTGTTTCATGTTAGAACCTGCCTGCTATTTTCCTCTGAAATTGCACATTCACTCATCACTGATGCCTACACTTTGGTCACTCTCTTGCTGCTCTGCTTAGCACCAGGAACCAAAGTAAATTCACAGTACTCTTTGGTATGGAGGAGCATGTAATTGACTTTATGTGACTCTATGTGACAGCACTGGGCATATCAATACTGCCAAATGGGAGTCCAACAATGCGTGTAAACCACCACTCCTGTGACTTTTACCCTACACAGGACCTTTTTCAGTCCATGCAATGAATGAAGCAGGAGGGTGCAGGTGGGGTAAAGAAAGGAGACTATATGCTGCTGGGGAAGACTGCAAATTAACCTGTATTGGGACTAATTTCCACAGGTCTAGAAAAATTAGACCAGGCTGGTGTTTCTTATTTATTGATAAAGTCAGTAAGTTGTATATTTGTAGCACTGCAACAAACCCTATTCTAAAGGTGCTCCAAAGGTTTCTGCTGCTGCGGTTCAGTATTTTCTGCATGGTTTACAGTCCAGCAAAAAACACATTGAAACGAAAATCCTATAATATACAATATCAACTTGTAATGCCTCACAATGGGTTAACTTTCTTGTCAGTTTTCCCTTGGTATAGCTGTTTATCTTCTTACATTAGAGTGTGAAAAATGACATTCTTTGGAATGTACCATATTTATTATAGCAATTTAGTTATCAAGCTGACAGATAAAAGCTATAATCCATTACAGCTTTACACTGCATTGGAAATTAATTTATATAATCACACTCTGTAAATGTTTGTTAAACAAAATTGTGTTAAAAGTGTGAGGGCAGCATAAGTACATGGGAAGAAAGCTGCAGCTTCGTTTTCTCTCACTGTGAGTTTTATTGTTATTTGATAGAGTATAAATGGTATAATGGATTGTAGTCACAACCTTGCTTGCTTTGATGAAAATATTCCTACCATTATTTTAGAATCCAAAATGAGACATTATAAGATCCTCTGTTTGCCTAACACAAACCCCTTTTAAAATTGCCCATATCTAGACAAATCACTCCTATTTGTAATCCCTTTGATGTTCTCAAAGTCAGGGCTGTCTTTCCAAAATTGAGACACATAGTAATTATGTGAAAGGCCCATTTACAGCTGTGGATATGTTTTGCCTTGCTCATATATATCTAATTAACCTGGCATTTACAAATCATGTGAAACATTCTGCCAGCTGTACCACTGGCACTGTAATGTGACATGAAGGCTATGGAAATAGCAAGCATACTGCAGATTGAAAGACTTAAAGAAGAAGTCCAGGGGGAAATCTTTCTTAACCCTTGCAGTGGGGCTACCCCTGCACTGCAAGGGTTAAGTGCTCAGTTTAGTCTAGGTACAATAATAAAAAAAGTTATGCTCTCCTGAGCCTTGGAGTTAGCTGGCTCCTACAGTGCACCCTCCAGCCTCTCTCCTCCTACTCTGTCACAATTGTATGTCCCTCGGTGACCTCATATCCTATACACTGTGTATAGGATGTAATGACCCAGGAACCTTAGACGGCTGCAGTGGAGGAGGATAGAGGCTGAAAGGACTGGTCTAACAGGAAGACTGTTCTAATGATCTGGTAAGTTTAACTTTTTTATTTTTGCACCTAGACCAAAGTGAGCCCCACTGCAAGGGTTAAGAAGAAATTTTCTTGGAGCTCTTTTTTAACCTAAAGCTGATTTTAAAACAACCATATCCCATAAAGGAAATCTTTATTGAGAGGAGCTGGAGGCCTCCATTGCTGAACTTGTTATAAGAATACTAGTTGCCAGGATGTCTCTGATCTCTGTCTTCTGATCTGCATTCTGCAAGTCAGTGCCTCAGAAAATATTGAAGTCACTGGATCAGCATGATACCTAGGCAAATAGCATTTTAAGAAATATGGGTCAGAAAGTGGCAGCCTTTATATTCTTTCAGTAAGTATTTTGTCACGTACCTGGTATGGTCTGAATGATGAGGGAGGCTCCTTTCGTAACTCTCGTCAGAGCACCCCTGGAGATGGCACAGGTAGCGCACGAACAGAGAGAGATACCAGTGCCTGTGGATGCTGATCACCTGCTGGTAAGGATAGGGAAGCCGGATGCAGGAAGCTGGATGCAGGATGCCAGATGCCAGATGCAGGATGGCAGATGCAGGAAGCCAGATGCAGGATTCAGGTGGACTGGGTCAGTGGCTGGCAGGCCAAGAGAATCCGGATGGTAGACGTGGTCAGTAGAAGCCGGGCCAGAACCAAACAGACAGATCGGAGCCGAATCAGGAGGCAGGAGAATAGTCAGACAAGCCGAGGTCAGAAGGCAGGCAGCAGACAGCAGGAAACAGGAGCAAGCCGGGTCAGTCACAGTATTCAGATACAGGAACACAGGTACAGGTACAGCTGAGATCTTCCAGCAACTATCAGTTGCTGCTTGGGGTTTAAATAGGCCGATTGGCACCAATTCGTGCACTGCACATGCGCAGTTACTGCTCGTCTGTCACTATGCTCGTTTCTGCGTGCCATAGTGCGTGTAGTAACTCGAGCCCTCCTCATGCTATGGGCATTAGTTCTACGTTCCTGACAGATTTCCAATATTCTAACCCTGATACTTGAAGTGACATTAAAGGCTATTTTGTTCCCCCCACCCAATGTTAGTGTCAGGACTTACCTTAAACGATGCCTCTTTATTCGATCATCTTCTTCCTTACTGTCCTTTTTAGCTGTCCCTCCAGCGCTGGTGCAGGTCTCCGATCCAGCGCTGACTCCTCTGTCCTCCTATTCTCTCATGTGCCACTGTGTCTGTGCCAGTGCACGCTGCTCCATATACTTACCTTGTGTCTCTCCTCGTCTCCTGGCCGAACATCTGAACTGCGCATACGCCTGCCCCAAGATCCTTTGCGGCCTCCCGAGACTCGTCAGATGTTTCGACAGGAGCGCGCGGCAAAGACACAGGTAAGTTTAAACCCGTTTCAAAAGGTTTTGTTTTTTTTAAAGTTTTTGCATATATCTACTGCTTGCTAGCAGTAGATGTATGGAAAAAAAAACCGTGAGGGTTTAATAACTCTTTAACTTAGCCTTCAGTGGAACACCTAACAGTACCCCCTAACGCAGTGATGGCAAACCTTTTTGAACCTGAGTGCCCAAACTGCGACGCAAAATTAATTAATTTACCTCAAAGTGCCAGCGCTGAAAATAAGTTTAGTACTGTATTGCAGTTCGGGCGCTCGGGTTTAAGAAACGTTCAACATCAGTGCCTTAGGCCCCATTCACACCAAGCAACATACCTGACAAGCGGGGCCGGGATATCGCAACTGTTCGGAGCGACGTTCCAGCGATCTTCAACGTCGTGCTGCATTCAAAAATAGAAACATCGGGCGACATCCGCGGGAAAAAGGGTCCTGTTGAAGCGACAGCGACATGGAGCTGTACATTAGAACAGCTCCATTGAAAAAACATTGGCCGGCGACTTCTCGCAATATCAAGCGGCAAAAATGCGCAAAATATTCGCGTGCCAGCAGAGAGGGCCCCGCGTGCCCTCCCTGGCACGCGTGCCATAGGTGCGCCACCACTGCCCTAACGCCTAATACTGTCTGTACAAAAGGCCTGAAACTAGTGTCAATATTACTTTGTTGTAATGTATCTATGAAAACAATATTGCGCCCGCCAAGAAGCTGGTCCTGAAATCCATGCATTAGATACTGATTTATTCCATTAAGATGTGCACCATACTCCTTACCAGAAGTCCCATGTCCATGAATTTGTAAACTGACTAGCTATATTAGGGTCATATAGCAGTGGTTTGTTCGTCTCTACTCATTGCCTAAAAGTGGAATTAACTCCTTTATTTTTGACTTTTGGGGGGGCGGGCAGATATCTTCTATTTTTTAAACTCTGCTCTGCTTTACAGTAACTCTAGATTAAGGCTTTGTACCAATAGTGCCATATTATGAAATGCTCTTCCACATACACCTTTTAATAATTCAACTAGTTAGAATGAATCCCTATAATATTTTATCAATCAACAGAGCAATTCCAATATTATTCAAAATGAAATATAACCTCAATCACTTGCTCTTACTACCCTGCCCTATGCAGCCACATGTTTGTGTTCCATAATTCAAGCTTTACAGTGTACAAATGCTGGATTCTTTTCCTTTACTAATAACCAAAATCAAGTTGGGGCTCCAGAATAGGAACACTCTTTTGACGTGGCTCATAATCTGCTTTGCATTTGATATTCATCTACAAAGATGTTTCCATTGTGGCTGTCATATTTATCTAGTGCTTCCAGTTGTGACTGTCATTGTCATTTACTATATCCAGCAAGATAGTTTATATGATTTATTTTTTTAGTTTGTTTGCTGCTCATTGGAATGTAATGTTGTGATATTTGTTCCATAATAAGTGTGGTCATTTGTAATAGCAAGACAATTGAAACAAACTGATTTTAGTTTCATTATTAGAAGGTCAACATCAGTTTACATTTATGTATTTTGATTTTCCTTTATATGTGTTCATTCACTCAAGAAATTCTGGAGCATGTTCAAGTATTGCTGTCTTAGGGTTTATATCGATTTTGGGCTTGTGCTTTGGGCAAATGCAATTTGCTTTCAGTTGAATTCCATTTGCATCTGACAGTTTGAGGTGATTATGAGATCATTTAGAGTTCATTGAGAGGTGCATTTAACCTGCAGTTGACCTCCATCATACCTGCATTTGGCATCCTTCTAAGCTGCATCAGTCTGTTACTAGCTGCTTTTGCATTCCCATTGACATTTATGGAGAGAGAATCAGTTTAGAGTCAAACAAAAGCTCTTTGAAACGGGCCTTTACAATTATGTGCCACACTTCAACCACCCGGAAAGACAGATGTTATCAGGAGCATAACTTTAGATGACCTCGGTTTTCGCTGGCGTTTGCTGCACCCGAAGCTTAAGAGCCTATATTTAAACCACTCCAGCTATGCTTGCACTAAGATAAAATTAAAGAGGAAAGCATTGTCTCTGCTCTGCACTACTCGGCAGGAAGCACAGTGGACCTCATTTATGTCAAGCTCTATCTATTTTGCACTGTATTTGCTCAAATGTTTATCAAACCAGTATTTATAGGATAGAATACACTAAAATTAAATTTAGTGCACAGAAACAGAATATAATACACAACTTTTTAGTAAACTATAAAAGATTGGGTCACATTTGGTAAATAGATACCAAACATGTCTAGCATTAAAATTGTGTGTGTTCCTCGAAACAGCAAAAAACTACAATACCCAAAATTTCCCATAGGTGACACTTTAAAAACTTCTATTGCTAATTAGTTTAGTGTTAACAGTGATTAATGGTCTAGAATTATTGCTCTCACTCTGACGTTCGCGGCGATATGTAACGTTTTAGTTTTTGATCGTAGGCATACCCGATGCCTGTTTGCGCTTCTATGTGTGTGTACATGGGGGTGGGCGACTTAAAATTTTTTTTTTGCTTTTTAAGATTTTTTTCATATGTTACTTTAATTTTTTTATATATATATATTTTTTATTTTTTTTACACTTAACTGTATTGCTATCACATAGGGGGGTAACAAGCCCCCTATGTAATAGCAAATAGGATATGATCGGCCCCCTTTATGCGAGACATCAGGGGTCTTTCAGATCCCTAATGTCACCTAGGGACCGCAAAAAAGCTGATGAAGCAGAGATCTGCTTCATCAGCTTTTTCTTCTCCTGGCTCTAAGAGCCGGAGAATGTACACAGCGACACTGGAAGTGATTTAATACACATGACTTTTGGATCCATTGATCGGAGGTGAGATCAGCGGCTAGATGCTTGCTGAACACCCTCTGATCGATGCGGGGAGACCCACCGTTCTGGTCTCTGGCCAGCCCGGGGTAGCCGGCGGTGGAAGTGGGGGAAGGTACACTCCACCGCTAGGTACAAATGATCCAGCGGCTGTATAGACGGCAGATCATTTGTATCTGAACAGTCATCGCCAGCCGTTTACAACGTTACCGAGAACACGGCTTAAAAAAGGTCAGACTAATGACAAAGCTGCTGTGAAGCTGCCGAACAGCACTCCCCCCCCCCCCCTAACGCATATGTTTACTCTGGGGTTCTCAACATAGTGCTTTTCCCCGTAAATTTTGAGAGGTCAGTGGGTTCCTTTTCAGTGTGTATATGTAGCCACTAAGTATTTTTGAGAGGCATTTTCTGGTCATGACCCTATTTTAGGCCTCCTCATTGCCTTTGGTATTGTAGTATATCTGTACATCTCTAGCGTTTGATTTTTTTTCTCTTCTTTCTCTGGCATGCAGAACTGGGTTAACACTGCATATGCAAGTCAACCGCAGAACTTAGTTCTACTTGGCTTTTGTGAAGGGACTCCTTATGGTCTGCTTTAGCTGTCTGCTAGGTACCTCCTCTGACCCATGGGTTACTTCGGACTACAGGTTCAGCAATAAACTAGACAAATTCAAAATCTTCTAGTGGAAGCAATGGATGCTGTGGTGGCTCCATGGGATCCAATACACCTTGATCCATGCCTTTTGTCCCCTGAAACTTCTTTCTGGCCTAGGAAAATGTGGTACACCAACCTGGTAAGGCTCCTGGTGGACTCTCCATGTACTCTGCCAGATCATCTGCCTCAATGACTGATTTGCTGTTCTGCATTACGGCCACAGGCTTTATTGGCATTGCTGTTATAGTCCAGCCTTTGCAGGGGCATCTCTGAATGTGTGATTTCTATGATTATAAAAGCTAGGAAGTCTATTACTAGCAAAAACTATCATGGAAGTCTATTACCAGCAAGAACTATCATCGGACATGGCTGGCATACTTCACTTGATGCGAGTTTCTCCATAGGATGTTTTTATTCCTTCCTGCAGCAGGATCTGGACCAGCATTTGGCTCTCATTGCTTCCAAGGTCGAGGTTTCTGCCCTGTGTTTCTTGTTTCAGAGCCCATTGGCCATTTACTCCTTGATTTGGATCTTTTTACGTGGAGCCTCCCACCTATCTTCCCCTGTTTGTTTCCCTGTGACCCAGAGGGATCTGAATCAGGTTCTCTCTTTGTGATTCAGATACTGTCATTTGAACCCATTAGAGACAATCCTTTCTCTACTCTTATCCACTAGGTGGTATTCCTTGTAGCCATCACTTCTGCGAGGCAAGTGTCTAAACTGGTGGCCAAATCCTGCAGGAATTCTTTCTGGTTTTGGGTAGGGACAGTGTGGTGTTGAGACCCAGAACTTCTCTCTTGCCTAAGATAGCTTCTGCCTACCACCTCAACCAGGACATTGCTAATAGCAGTTAATCACATTTGTAGCTTCTCCAAGCCATTTGCTCAGTTCCAGTGACTTCACTATCTTCAAAATGTCCCTTTTGCTTAGAGTGTAGGAAGACTGCTGAGTTTTGACACTTAAACTTTTCCCTTCTGTGATGTGCCATTTATATGTTGAGAGCTTGTTTTGTATCTCCAATGTACAGATCTTTGCATTTCTAACTACACTGCACTGCATATACCAAGTCATTTGGTGTTAAGTCTAAAGGATGTACAATCTTCCATTTCAATATATTGCTGAGCTTGTAGGACACAGGTATGCAATATTTGTTAAAGAAGAACTCCAAGTTTTTTTCAAATAAACCCTTGCAGTGGGGTTACCCCCACGCTGCATGGGTTAAGTGCTCGTTTTAATCTAGGAGCAAAAGTAAAGAAGATATACTTACCTGGTCCTCGGTACTATGGCAATAACTGCTCACCTCTCTTCCCCCTATGTTCTGGCTGAGGTATGTCCTTCAGCGTCCTCACATCGAATGGACCTGCATTAGATGGGATGACATCACCTGTCCGTAGATTGCCAGATCCCGAGGAAGACTAGGCTGCAGGGACTGTTTCCGCAGCCAGGTGGGACCAAGGATCAGGAGAGTATATTTTCTTTATTTTCCTCCCTAGACCAAAAGCCCCACTGCAAGGATTAATTTAAGCAAACCCTCGAATTCTTCTTTAAATATACTTCTGAATAATTCTGAATATTATATACTTTGTTGCCAACTAAGGGTGACAGAATAGTAGCCAGATACGTAGCAATATTATATTTGACAGAGTTGATACTACTGACAATCAGTCTTAGAGGAGCACCTTCCTTGTGGGTCTATACATGCATGATGTAGCTTTTATCTTTTTTTGCTGTTGTAAATAACATTACACCTTTTTTGCTGTAACAGCTAGTGGGGTCCATTTTAAGTGGCTCATAAGTGTTGGCTTGACTAAGAAGAGTGGTCACCTTAGAACTGTAATCCAATGTATTCATGGCCATGGTGCATCTTCCCTTGTCTGCTGACAGGATGATTCACATCCTTACTAAGCAATGTAGGGGTCTTCCTCTCTAGTGGAGTAAAGCTGAAAGAAGGTGCCTTGGCACTGGACAGGACTATGGACACCTTCCAATGGAGTTGAATGGATGAAAGGTTTTCTAGCTATGATGATATCCACCACAAAAACATATCTAGGTGACTCAGGCACACCATTATCCAAACTTAGTTTTAGGAATTGGGTTCCACCTCTTCCTGTCCGGGCACACTCTACTAGATATATTGCGTGAGGCACTCCCCAGAATTCTGTTGTTTTGTCTTGAGTCTGTTAGCTTTGTTACTATGTTGCCCACCCCTCTGTTGGACTGCTTTTTGATGCCCCCACAGTCTAAAGAATTAGTTTATCCCTGAATGAACAAGAAAGAAAAGAGAAATGTTGTACTCATTATAAAATACATTGTGGGGCATAAGTCCCTCTTCTCTGCATTTATTTCATACTCTCAGCACTGCTGTTGTACAAACTGAGGCACATTGGTTGTGGATGGGGTTATTCCTTGGTGGCCAACCTTTTCTTTTGTTGCCAGAGTCCATTGATCCTGTAGGATCAATAGCAGTCTATAGTCTAATGAATTCCTGTGTCCCTCATTAGGTTAAAAGAAAAGGGTTGTACAGTGAGTACAAAAATACTATTTTCTTTCTTTTGGATAGAGAGGGGAAGGGGTTTGTTATGGAAATTCGCTTGGTTCAACGCACAAATCATTAAGCTGCGCCAAACACAAAGAATTTCCCCCGTTGTACTACGCTCTTTTGTGCGAGGACTGGAAGTATCCCTCCAGAGTCAATGTAGAGTTAGGACACAGGAGACAGATGCTGCTTGCTTGATAATCCCATGCTTAGAGACAGAGCACAGGTATGTTTATTGTTTTATACCTGCCCAACAGGAAGTGATGTCAGACAGGAAGGGATGTCTCAAACAGCGAGACAGGAAGTGATAGCAAACCAGCAGATGATTTCAACAACCAGCAAACCGGGAAGTGGTTAACAATCACTTCAATACATAATACAATAATCTATTACCACCGGAGTGTACTTTATCCAGCATTGCTCAATGATCCATGCCACATAACGTTACTGTGATTCTCATACGCGCTCATTCACAGGGACAACGTTATATTATCTCTAGCGGTTGATCAGACGCACCAGATAGAACAAACACACGTTCCTTTCATATATTGCGTTCCAAACAAATGTATCCACGCAAGCCAATAAATCCATGCATTGCATGGGGGGCCCCAGCCGGCGTCCATACATTCGCCAAGAAGACACTGCTCTGCCGCGCATAAGATATCTACTCCAATGGTTTAACCCCCAGTGCCTATTTAAACCGAGACACTGGGAGACTAATGACAAAATATTACAATACACTAAAACCACATCCTAATAAAATTTCCACAACAGGTTGCAGCCTTTTTTCACTGACATATGTTTCTCAAATCAGAAGATTTCCCCTCACTTTATAACAGGACAGGAAGTGGTATGAAATCTGTCTAATGTGGGTACAGAAAAAAAGTTTTTTAGTAGAAAAGTGAAGAGATAGAACTCCTGACAATGTTTCTTTGCTGTCTGTTCCTTGAGGAAGTAAGGGTAAATATTCCCAATGGGGCCACAGACATAAGTAAAAACCTGGCAGAAATGTTAACTCTTCCCTACTTTGGGAATTAAGCTGTAGGGACATGCAGTTAAAAAAATAAAGTTTTATTACATTCAAGCCAGCAAAAATTTGTAGGATAAGGAGCGGGCTTTAAACAAAAACAGCTCTTAATATGGCTTACTGAGTTCTCCATCCCTTCTGGGAACTTAAACATATGATGAGGTGAACCTTACCTAAAACAAAAAGCTGTGGTGTAGCAATACTTCTTAGTGGTTTCACCACAGCACATTTGGACATACAGCTGTGTGGTAGAAGTTCACATTCTCTTAAGCTCTTCCCAAACTTCAATGCCTGCCATCTTTATATAGAACCTCTGATGTGCAAAGTCCCCACAACTTAAATCTCCTAGCTTTAAAATCTGAAGGAAATGTATGCTACTTTTAGCATTTTACCACAGGACCAATCACAACATATAGACATTTTTCTAACATATGAACCCTTTGTTTTCAATATATGTTTTTACAAATATATTTAAGAACAGGTTTTTGCAGCAATTTTCATCCATGCAGGTAAAAACCTAAAACAATCATATTATATGAAAACCCTAAATTTGATTTTTTTTTTAACAGATGAAAATAAAATGTATTTTTAATGCAATCAATATAGGCACCTAAAACTACCTTAATATAATTTTCCTGTAATTGCCAGTAAAACAGTGTTGGCCCTTTGGGAGAAAAAGGGCCGACACCAGGAGCCAATCAGGCACTGCCGAATTTACATGTCCTGTCAGTAAATATGCTGGGTGAAGGAGAGAATAGAATGATCAAGAGGAATGGCCTTATTGGGGTGCTGCTTCTCATTTATTATCCAATCAGCAGACTGCAGGCGTTTCCCAAACTTACCGTTGTGCTGCAGCTGCAGAGTAGGCCTCAAATCTGTCTATGTTGTCTGGCAGGGAGCTGGATTTTCATATTTGCTGCAGAGAATTATAAATCTTTTGCCAGGAAAAACATTTCCCATATACAGTATGCACTTCAATGGTGTATTTAGTTGTTGGCTTGTAGTTCAGCTTTTATCTCCTGTCAATTTAGAAAATAGGAGTTTTGTCAACATTCTTTAAAATTATTTTAGTTGAAGGTAAGTGATTGTTTACAGTCTATCCATAATGTTTAAACTGTATGGGATTTGTACTAGGAATTTAATTGTGTGGGCATTTTAAATCCCATAGCAGGTAAATAGTTACATGCTAGAATTTTCTAGATTTTCTAGAAAAGCATATTCATGCATTCTCTGCTTTGATTTGCCAATTTGGGCCAAACAAACAAGTCAACAGGTTTGCTTCAATCCCTCTATTTCCAGCATCATATACTTGCTTTTCCACCCCCTACCGCTCCATTCAGCTCAGGGTACTTTCAGACATGAGGGAGTATTTGACTCACTCCATGTTGTAGCACCAGGGCAATCAGTGCCGTCACACAGGAATTCCATCACCCAGTGTAAGAAATTAATCTGATGACTTACAGATAATACAGGGCTCTCCTTTTGCTCCTGGCAGCTGAATGGAAGAGCAAGGGAGTGAAAGCAAGGTAAGTATCTGTAAGTCTAGAGATCTGTATAAAAAAAACCTTTGCTCTGCCCTTCACAGTAAAAGCCCAAATGAGCTTTTCAAAACATCTAAACCTGTTGCAGATTGTACACCTGGTTCTTTTAAAAGTCGCAGAATGCCTGAAAAATGTTATTATTGCAAAATACAGTGTGCCAATTGGTTATATAGACACTCTTAAAGAAGAAGTCTTACCTTATATTATTTTTCACAACGTAGTCATCTCAATCCCCCAGTGTATGTTGCTTGTTATCCCTTGCTTCTATGTGCTCTACACAGTGAGATACAGACTTTGACAGTTCACTCCTCTTCACTCCTGACCACTGTACCTGCACTTTCCTGACACAAGTGAGGTCACAAGAATGCAGAGGGAGGAGGGCGCTCTCACAGAAATCAGCACAGGCATTAGAACTGGAAGGGAAGCCTTGTTTTTTATTGGAAAAATACAGACTGTGAGATAAGAGCAGTCAATCAAGAGTCCGTCTCCTTTGCATAGCGTAGTCAAGAATGAAGAGGAGTGAGCTGTCAAAGCAACATAAATTTTAGGACTTAGATGACTGAGCTATAAAAAAAATAATACAAGGTGAGACTACTTCTTTAAATATCCCAGCCTATGAAATGTAGGTAGAATCCAGAAGCATTCTCTGCATTGAATACTCTTTATTGCAGCATA
The DNA here is from genome assembly GCF_000935625.1 of Nanorana parkeri. Taxonomy (NCBI): domain Eukaryota; kingdom Metazoa; phylum Chordata; class Amphibia; order Anura; family Dicroglossidae; genus Nanorana; species Nanorana parkeri. The sequence goes on along the minus strand of NW_017306400.1, from coordinate 1,338,919 downwards.
CCAAAGAAAATTCAAAAGCTGGAGTGTTTAATTGTTTTTAGTAGGGATGCACAGAAACTTTTCGAGTACCAGTGCCGATACTTGGCATTTTCATGAGAACTACCAGGGTTGCAGCGGTTGCAGCTGGGACCTAGCTCTAGCACTCCACCACTGTCCTGAAATCATTAGTCTGTATTGCTTTAGAAAAACTGTCACATAACAATAAACAAAAATGTATCAGTACTCGTACTTGTAAGTACCCGGCAAGTACCAGTACCCGTACTCGCAAACCTGGTATCTGTGCATCCCTTTATTTATATTTATAAAAACAAAATCGTACATTAAAACAGAGATGCACAAATCCCAGGAGCTTCGTGTGCTCCTTACAAATGACAGCTGCCTCCTAATTTTTGAATGTTTCTCTAGTCTAGTCTTGGAGCTCAAAAGTATCGGTACATGTACTGGTACTTGTACCGAGTACTGTACTTGGTATCTGTGCTACCCTAGTTTTTAGCCTTTGAGTTCTTCTGGATTCTGTCTTCATTTAATAAGTTGCAATACATCTTATACCAAATGAGCACCAGCACCCAAACCAGTTAACAAGTTGCATAAGTGTAATCTCTTGTGTTGCAAAGGCAGTCAATTATATGTGCCAAATATTTATGAGCCTTATCAGTTTTACTGTCTGCAGTGTTATTGGAAAAAATTACTGATACATATATTTTGTATAATTATAAGGTGCTATATAAGAGACTTGTTTGACGTAGTTTTTCTGTGTGCTGCTTTGCTTTATTTTAATTGTATATGTGAATATTAAAAACACTTGGAGTAGGGCAAGTTTTGTTTAATGCTAGACCTATATTAAAAATGACTTTCCAAGTTAAAACATTTCAATAATAATTTAAAACCTGTACTATATTTTCTATACAGATCCTATGAAAAATATTTAGCAAGAGTCATATCTTACACATTTCAAGTACATGACTCTCCAGATAAAACTGTTAAAGCCCACATGTCTTTAAATCCATAACATACATCTGTCCATTATATATTGTGAATTGTATTGATTTAGAACTGAAAAGGTTAAACATTTAATGATGTTTTGCTGCACACACACACACTAAATTTCCCCTATAGTGTCATATTTTGATACATTTTATATGTTGCAGAGCTGCTTTCAAATGCTGGTGTCAGGCCCTTGATGAAACACTCAACATGTCTGATGCTCTTAATTCATGGCAAGAACTTGATGGTTCCCCAGACAGCCTAAGCAGCGAAAGATCTAAAGATTACAGTGAGAGATTTCTATCCCAAGCGGGAATTTGGGGTTGTTTGCTGGCTGCTGTCATTGCTTCTAAAATGTCTCGGTAAGTATTAAAGAGAAAAAAAAAATCTTGATTTATTTTTATTTATCACATAATGTTTAGTGCCCAGAGGGGAGCAATAAGCTTCTCCTGGTACATGCTGAGGAAATAAACTATTACGGTATAGGAAGTGCAAAACTTTTCTGCAGCAGCAGTTCGGTTAGCTGAAAGCTTTCTGTATTCTTGGTTTATGCATACATTCTGTCATAAAAAAGAATACGCTTTTTAACTGTAATGATTTACTCAGTAGAAGACGTATTTTTGTACAATATATTTTGCACTTGTGACTATATATTGTATACACACACGCAGAGGCTACAGTCTGTAAGGAAAGAAGTATACTTTGGGGCAGGGGGGTTGTCCCATAACCTCTCATGTCACAGACAGACAGGTTTCTTTTACCTCCCGACACACTTTTTTCTCTTTCATAAATGTTCTCGAGGCACTTCTAATAGAAAATTAGTAATATGTGCATGCTTAGGCTATACCAGTGCATTATGAGACTTGTAGTTCCACAACAGCTCAAGTGGCGGTGGTCCCTACCCCTGGTATAGGTAAAGTGTAGGCAGACAAATCGTATACATACATTAAGTGTGAGCTATCTTATCTGCCAAAAAACGTCAAATTTTGTTTAGCTAGTCTCCTGCTCTAGATACCCTGCCAGAAACTATACAACATCCTGACCATTTACTTTTCTCTGCAAAATCAGGATAATACAAATCTGACTTTAATTGTATAGTTGACCTTTTTACCCCATAGTTCTCTTAAGGGTTACGGGAGGACATATACTGACCACCTCCCGTGACCCAAAGCACACTATACAGCTCGCTATGTACTGAGAGCGCCGCAGCCGGGACGGATCCCGACAATACTGTCGAGATCCACCCAGCTGGCTGATTGACAGCGGGCTCTACCTGCCCCCTCCCCTATCCGTTCCTCCAGTCAGCCCTGGAGGATCGGAGAGGGCAGGGGGGGAATCCCAGTCAACCCTCTCTGCAGATGATCAGAAAGTGAGCGAGCGACGGTATGTGTTCACTCACTTCCCGATCAATGGAACTGACCTGTGACAGTTTCAATGTCTCCCATCGGCTCTAACTATGAGGATGAGTGGAAATCACTCACCTAATAGTTCTCCTTTCAAGAAGAACTCTGGGCAGAAATATTCTTAACCCTTGCAGTAAGCTATCCCCGCACTGCAGCGGTTAAGTGCTTGTCTTTTATTTGAGAGTCCTGGGACTTACTACTTACAGGTAGAACACTTAGAGCTTAGAGGTTTCCACCTCAGGAGTTTCTTGGTGGGAATTATGCAGATTGATCTGGATCTAGCATTTGGCTCTCAGCACTTTCAAGGGCCAGGTTGCCGCTCTGCCTATCTGGTTATCAGGTACTGATGGTGATTTAGCATTATATACAGGGAGTTTCTCATGTAGTTCTGACTCGTCATACTCCTGTGACTCCATGGGATTCTATGTCAGCCACTACTTTTTCAGGTAGACTGATATTGTTTTTTTTTTTTAATCATGGATGGACCCCATAAAAGTACACTGGTTCCTCTGTCCACCATCTCAATGTGACTCAGGCAGATCATCCACTCCAAATCCACTTCTGTGATAGACTACAATCTCAATACAAATAAACTAAATGTGAGATTCTAGTCCATCACAGATGCAAGCTTGGGCTCATGGCTACTTTACAACACACAGAGGGACTATGGTGAACAAAAGTAGGTACCCTCCAGAAAAAAGGAAAGTGTCAGCACCAATTCAGAGATGATTTGAGGATCTACAAAGAAGTGATACACCAATGATCTACATTTATGCTAATAGTTAAGGAATTAACGATTCAAATGTTTAAGATATAACTGTTTAGGATGAGTTTAATGGGACTTGAAAGTAATTTTTATTTGACTTGCATATTTTACAAGATTGTTGTTGTATTAAGCAATAAAATATGTTGATTAGCACCTAAAGGAAGTTTTCAGTGATAAAGTGCAATCTCTCTCTCTCTCTCTCTGTCTCTCTCTCTCTCTCTATCTATATCTCTATATGATGTGGTGATAAATCCTGTCTAGAGCGCAGTAAAATGATCCTTCTATTCCAGCAATAAAGTGATCAACCTTTTTACAATCAGTACTCATCCAACCTTTAAACTAGCTATAAAAACGTGTTGTACAGTGTGAAATGTAGATGTGTGAAAAGAATTAAAACTCAGTGCCTTGGTATGATATTGTCTCCATTGTGCCGACTGAAAACTAGTCAAGACTTGAAAATCCAAAAGCCACAAATGATGTTATGCTTGGCTGCTTGTTACTTTTCAATGCAAATAAGATGATGACATTTACATTTTACTTTTATCTGTTATATTTCTACTTGAAGGGTTTGTCATGAAGTACAATGTTTAGATCGAAGAATTCACTTTAGGACTCCAGGGATTCATACTAGTTCTAAAGATGTGTTTAGATGAAGCACTGAGATCTTGAGAAATGCTGAATTAAGTTTTACTTGCTTATAAAAGGACATTACATCAGAATATAGCATTATACAGCATACAGAGAGAACTTCGTGTTATATATATAAATTCATCTGTGTATACAGCGGTTTTAAATATTAGTGTGCCGATTCAATAAATGATTACATCATCCAAATGGAGTATGAGGAATATACTCCAACTCCACATTCCCAATTTATTTTTCTTATAATAAAGACCATAATTATACTATTGTCCAATATGCCATCACAGAAATATGGTATTTTTGCTCACTCCCAGATTTTCACTGCTGATGTCTAGTCATTTAAAGTCTAGGAAGAAAAATCTGATTATGAGCTGTAAAAAGAGGAATGTGGGCAGTGGTTAGCGCTATTGTTTGCAGAACTAGCGTAGTGGGTCTGTTTTACAACAAAGTCCTGTGGTTTCTTCCACAATCCAAATGCATACTGGTAGGTTTATTGGCTTCCACCTAAATTGGCCCCAGTAAGTCTGTGTATAGGGGTAGGTACAATAGATTGTAATCTCTTTAGGAGGCAGTGAGTAGATCAATGTTGTCAGTAAAATATCACAGAAAAAATGCCAGTTCTGTATAAATGAATAATAGAAAATCATTTTTTTTAAATTGACAGTATTGACAGCAATTATGTGATAGTAAATTGGCAAATTTAGTTTTTGACCAAGTCATGATTACTGGAACATAAGATGTTGTTTCTCAACTTTCTTGTTATATGCCCTTTTTGCAGTTACATCTTGACATCAAATGTCAGAAAGAGAACAGAATGCTGTCTGTTCTCAGCTTTACTTTTCAAGGTAAGACACTCATTTGTATTTCATGTGTGAAAAGTAATGTCATCTGATAAAGAATGATGTAATATGCAACGTCTGTTTTCATCTCTAGTCATTGTTTTACGTGTCCCTGCCTCATCCAGAGGAAGACCTTGATTATGCAACATATGAGATTGGGGAAGGATGTAAGATAACTGAACTTATTCCAGGGATTGACCTGTTTTCTGATCGGCACAGAGCAGATGTCAACACTGTTGTCTCCAGTCTGGGTTTTCTTATTTCAGAACTTTATTCATTTGCTCAGAATCTCATGGTTAGTACCAAGTTAAAAAAAAAATCTTTTAATAAATATGCTGATATTCTTCATCTCCAGGTTTGTTTTTCTGTATGAATTCTTGATTCAGTCCTTTGCCCCTGAAAACAATAACGTTATTGTTAATAAATAATGTTTTTTCCTTCTCCAGCTGCTGCGGTTA
>NW_017306400.1:1321017-1333800 GCF_000935625.1 Nanorana parkeri | reverse complement strand
CCTGATTTCTAATGTGTTGTTTCATTTCATTTATACATGATGCATATACAGCCTTATAAGCATATGCTTTAAGGCAGCTGTGGCACATTGCGCAGGAACACATGGTTGGTATGTGTACCAGAACTCAAAGTTTAGGTGCACAGCAATGTTATCTTAGATCCAGTCCTAGGTTGTTCAAAATAAACATTTCCATAAAAAGTGAAATGGGGGCGGAAAGCACATCACTTTTATTTTCATTGTAAACAAATTAGTTTTAGGCAACAGGAAACTTTAGAATCATAGGTAGCACGATAGACATAACGTATCCCCCTTTTGTCCACTTTTTAATGAAGTTGATTTGTGTACACAGTATCAGACTATGTTTACTGCAGACTACTCAGTTTGCCCCTTGGCCTCTATACACATGGTTGTTTCATCAAGCTGAACATACTGTATGTACTTTATAAGTACGATTCGCTTTATAGTCCATTCTAAAGAGCATATCCAACCAAAACCTTTTTTTTTTTTTTTGGAATGGGAAAGAATTAGTAGTTTAACTGCTATCAAGAACTCCATTAGAAAGCTTTACTCTCGCCTTCTGTCCTGGTGATCGCAGTTTCACCAGACAGGAAGTTAGAGCAACTCTCAAAAAGCAAGACAGACAGAAACAAAAACATTCTTTTACTAGCATAAGGGAAGGCTGAAACCCCTGTATGCTTTCTATTGCTGCCCATGTTGCAAGTTTTCCCCTTCTCTTACTGTCTATGGAAACTGTTTATCACTTTGACAGCATACTAGGGGAACTCTCTCTAACAGAGCCACAGATGGATTAAAAACCTAACAGAAATTCTAACCATTTCCCTCTCTATCTAAAACAAATCAAAAAAGGTTTGTTTGGGTATACATTGAGCCTCATTGTGCATGTTGGATAAGAGGTCCCGCTCATTCTCTTCAATAGAGCGGGGGATTTTCTATATATTGACCCTATTTAAAACCTAGGCAATTCAGAAAATATTTGAACATGATTTGTCTAGCCATTCATTTTCAGATAACCATCAAATGGTTTCATCTTTGATTGCAGAAATACATGAAAGGGAACCAGTATAATTTTACTCCACAAGCAACAAACACAAGAAAATGTAAACTGTTGGGTTTCTAACTTGATAATGCCTTAAAATTGTAAATTGTTTGGAAATGTAATATTTCACACGCTTCTACTGATGTGAGATGATAAACAAGCATTTGTTAAAACTAAGAAAACTCTCTTTCTTACAGGTTTTGCCTTTGCTTACTTTGTACCAGTATTTTGCTTCTACAGTATGCCGTGACCCTGTCAAATGCGCAGAAGGAAGGCTTTTAAAGGTTTGTGAAATGCTACATTAATCCTATTGATGCCAGAATAAACACATGGCAGTATGAATAAATGTGATTACACTGAATGACTTTATCTTCCCAGGCATTGACTTGTTTCAATGCTCTTTTGGTGATTTTGTAAACCGCATAGCAGCATGTTCAGCAGTAAAATTTATGTCTGTGTTAATTGTTATCATGTTGCAAAGTTTAATTTTTCAGATGGAGTCAATAAAATACCACAGATCTATATTTTGTGCTGAGGATATGCAAACCTTTGAAAAAAACATGTTAATTTGATAAACAATGAGACCTTTCAAAGATTTGCACAAAGCATTTACATCCATATGTAGCATTTATGCCTGACATATGTGCACTCTATACACTGTATAATGTAGTACTACCATATATCTGCACACATTAGGCAACAGCGGAACAATATAAAAATTCCAGAATGCTAGAATAATGTTACCTACTGAATGTACCAGGTTATATTGCAAGGGTTTGTATCAGGTGCAATATTTGGCTGACATATAAACGTATTAAAATCATTCATATTGTTCCACAGTGCTTCCCAGATATTGTCTCGGAAGCCATATGTGGCCCTGAGTTGCCTTAATGTGGCTTGCAACAGACTCTGTGCAAAGCCTTAATTTAACAATGATGCTAGTGCCTCCACATAGCACTCAGCTTAAATAGTTTGAGGACAGAGGTTAAAACCACACTTCAGTAATTCTTGTTGAAATTCTTAACCGTAAGATCCTTACTCAAAGCCTCTCTGCAATGCCGGTCTGCCTATATTTGCTAAATTGTACACTTCCAATAAACATGACGCTAAGCAAAGGTAATAGGGACTCATTCACACCTTAAGTGCATGTGACTTTGTGCATTGTGTTAGGGTATCCCATTGACTAATTACACTCTTTATGCAAGTAACAGCACAACACGAAACACAGGACATTCATATCTGCACTGTGGTACGCTATAGAGTAGGTGCATTTGTTTAAACTGTATATGTGCATTAGGCTGCCATTCAAAATGAAGGGCCACCCACATATACAGCACATTAAAACATAGGTTTTAACATCTGTTAGTACAAGCACAAAAGTATGAATCCAGCCTAAAAGAGTAATAATTTGTAAAGGGAAAACTTTTTTTGTTTTGGATATAGTATGGAAGAGTTAGACCCTAAAGGTATATCTTACAATTAAGAAACCTGTTCCACTGATTACGGTCTTAAAAGCAACAGCGATAAGAAGGACAACGTGTGCTATGTAGGTTTTTCGGGTGTATGTATCTTTCCCAATGTCCACACCCAGTTAATGTTAAATGTTATTTAACTGAAATATTTACCCTCACTTAAGTATTTTTAGTTTTATATTTATCAGATGACGAAATATTTTGTACCTCTGTTGTACCACATTTGGACTTATTATGACACTTTAGATGTAATAGAGATAAAACCAAGACTGTAGCTGTTTAAATAGTGAAATAGGGATGTAAAAGAATAGATGTCAGACAGTTATAAAGGTGGCGTTTTCACTGATGTTTTTCATTCTGGATGCAGTGATTACTCTATGAATGTGAAGAAAAATGATGAAACACAATTTGTCAGATTTGCTAGTTTGCGACTGAAAACAAACCTGGACTGGCTTGTAGGATAAACAGAGCTGAACATCACAGATGACCATTACAGTGCTAAGGGCTATCAGAAACTTAAATGTGAAAATGCACCTGGGATTGATCAGAATTAGATTAAGGGCTCATGCACAAGGACATAAAAAACACTGCTTTTAGATCTGCCCTGCATGTATTTTTAAAAATGATTTGAATGCAGCAGTATTGTATATTATGGACCTATGCACACAGCTGTGCAGTAATCTTGCATCTGCTTAAAAGAGAACTATGGCCCAAACAATTTTTTGCGGTTTTTCTTTAGGGTCACAGGAGGACATATAATAATGTCCTCCTGTGACCCAAAACTCAGCATGTGGTTGGCTATTGCCCGCTATATACTGCAGCCGGGATGGATCCTAACAATATTGTCGGGATCCACCCCGCTGCCTGATTGACAGCTGGCTCTGCCTCTGCCTCTCTAGAGTCAGTCAGTGGTAGAGGAACAGAGAGGAGAGGGGGGGAATCCCTGTGTGGAGCGGTGACTAACAGTCACCATTCTCTGCAGGGAGATGATCGGAAACTGAGCAATCGGCGGTATATGATCACTTAGTTCTCAATCAATAGAGCTGGCGTGTGACAGCTTCAGTGTAATTCGCTCTCCACCTAATTTTCCTTTAAAATTAAAATAGAAAGTTCTGCTTTCAGTACTGTATCATTTTCATGCTTAAGCTGGCCATACACCTCACAATTATCGGTCAATTTTTTTTTTGTCCTGTCATCGCACCCTCCTTCAATTTCTGCACAAATATCCCATGCTGCACAGACCAATGTAGATTTCAATAATCATTTGTCAGCAATACTAACTGGCCAAAGGTCGTCACTCGACGGAACAAATCTTCGTTTGCGCATATGCAGTGTTTGCATGTGTTAATTTTTTGTTGTTATATGAAAACGCCAATAATCCATCGATTTTCGTCCATTTCGAGTTTTCTAGTCTGCCCGTTAAACCAAATTCAGTCAGTTGTACAGTATTTGCGATTGTGCACTTCCCATCAACTGGCTGATAATCGTACGAAAAACATATATTCTACATGTAGTAAAATATATCACCAGCACAGCGAAGTAAAATCTTCAACGAGTGGTCTTTTTATTGATATACACACAAAGCAACATTTCAGGGCCACTCAGGATTCCTTGATCCTCATGTAAACACACGAACATATGTACTTACTGAGACTGAAACATAAGCTAGAGGAATGGTAGAAGAATTTTGCAGATGCAATTTTTTATGGATGTTACATGTCGAAACACATGGAAACAGAAGCACTTTATAGACCATTGCATGTTTTTTTTTTATGCAGGATCTTTCAGCCAGCAAGATATATATATTTTTTTTAATACGCTCATGTGCCTGAGCCTTAACTGGTCCAAGAAATTAAAATCAATAACAAGAGTATAGATATTTGACTGTAACAAGTTTTGTTGAAAGGTGTAACATTGCTGCGAACATCCTACTAGTCTCTAGGTTATAGTGATTGGTACAAGGTTATATTTATAAAGGGTATTTGTAAGGCTAAGTGCAGCATCAAATAGCCACCATCAAATATTATCGTACTCTGGTTTGATGATTGTGAAGATTATTTCTGATTAGATGCAATGGATTTCTGTACTTTGCACATCTTCAGTGATCTTTACATTGCTTTATTAAATAAACCTGTAAAAGAAATAAAACTGAGCCCACTGTAAATGTTTTCCTTGAAATATTACATTGGCATTTGAACTGTGTTTGCAATGCATTTATGTTAAGCCTGTTTGCTGTGGGTAATTTTTAAAGATAATCTGCACTGTGAACACAGCTACAATGGTTAATTGTGTGTTTAGCCTAAACTACGGTAAATGCACCCCTACATTACATGTTCTATTCACAATAAACGCCAGTTAAATGCATAGTGAGCACTAAGATTGTAATAGAATAGCCGTTCCAAATGCTGCCCCAACATCAGTGTGCAAGTAAGTACCCTAAAGGACTCAAATAGGGATATGTTGAAAAAAAGTTTTATTATTTTTCTTCTTCATAATTCAGTAATGTGTTTCTCAATTTTATTGTGACAATTAATTTAATAGCATTGTTTTAAAAGTATAGTTTTGTAAGATTAAATATTACATTAAATAATCTAAACATAGGTAATATTTGCATGTCATGGTTATAGACGTACTTCATAATATAAATAGGGATAGGAATTGTTTAGGTCCGTCCTTGTTTTAAAGTCCATTTCCACCTTTGCAAGTGATTTGCATTTATTGTGATAATGTAGAGGTGCAGTGATGATGTATATATGTGCACATTTTCATGACTCACATTTTAGGCTTTCCTCGTGTTTTTTTAAAAATTAACCTTATTTTTAGGCCTTAAGCCTAAAAATTCTAAATTTTCTCCACAGGAAAATCAGTCAGACACCAGGGTTGGATGCTGATTAGGCTGTAAACAGTTCTTCCCCTCCCTGTTATTCATTGTAACATGATCAGCAAACAGCAGCTTGCCTTTACACACAATACACTGTCTTGGGGTGGGGGGTGTTGCCACTCCGAATACTAATGAATGGGAGAGGTGGGAAGGAGCTTGCAAAGCACAGGCAGACATTTTTACATGAGCTGAAGAGGAAAGCTAAGAAAAAAGTAAGTTGGTGGGTTCTTACACTGCAGCTGCATATGCCTGTTTTATGTACACTCGGTGCACATTGCTGGTATATGTTTTTTTTTTTTTAAATACCTCTGCAAAGGTGAAAATGGGCTTGAACATTTTCCCAATTGTGATGAGTTGGGAATGTTACTGAATGTGCCCCAATGTTTGCTATTTTTTACCACCAGATAATGTGTTAGGCTTCATTAAATTATCAGCATTTAATTATTTATGCATCTGCCCTTAGAGTTTACTCTTATTTCCCATGCAAAGTGCCACAAATATCTGTTGCCACTGCACTGCTTCTGAATACAGAATAGGCTATATCTGCTTGCAAGTCAGTGGGATGAAAAAAAAATGTTGTTCTCTCCTTCTACCTTTTATTATTCTTCTCTGTTTAACACATAGTTATTTTTAACATACAGTAGATGTTTTAATTAGCAATAGTATACCTGGCGCATAAAAATGTAAGTCACATAAACAATTTACTGCATTATAACTCACAATAATTGCTCCATTGAAGTAAATCAGAGAAATAATTTGCTGTTGGCTAAACAGTTAGTGACTATGGTCTACTATTAATTATTTTTTTATGTAAATGTAAAATAATTGTATTTCTTTCCTCTGAATTAAGATTAAAGTGCTCGCCGATTTGCACCTTTTTTCTGAGGCACTCTATGAAGTTTTGCTACTTATTCATGGAAAACGAATTCCCAGAAGACCTCATGAAGGATTCTGCCCTGGAAAGCCTTTGGTAAATGACTTTAATAACAATTGTTAGCTTTAAAACCATATTTATTTGAGTAGATTTGGAAAGCCTGATTAAGGTTGTATGGTTTTCACTTTTATTATTTTTTCCAGGCAAATGTGAAATTCTCACCCTCAAAGACCCTCCTCTACAATGAAAACCTACAGGTAGGCTGAGCACCTTTTATTTTATTAGGATTTACCCTGCAGAACATGTATAAATCAATGAATCAATTACTGAATTTAAAGCACATTCAACAGGAAGTGTAGTGAATTTTTGGTGAATATCAAATTTCCTACATTATTGTTTTTAAAATGTGAATCTTCCATCTTTATGTTTTTGGGTAGTCTTAGAATATTTTAAAACGTTACTCCAAGCAACCTGCTAACTACAGAGTTTTAATACACGTATACATATATCGTTTTAACTTCTAAAGGATTTGTAATCCTGTTCAGCCAGTTTTCAAGGTCCAGTTATTTTACCTCTCTGTAAATTACAACACATTTAAGTAATCCAGCATTGTCCACCTCAACTTTTGCCTGGACAGTGAAGAAGCAGCAGGAAATTGAGGAGATCTTTTCTCAGCTTACCCCTCTTGTAAGCATGTTCAGCAGTGTTGGATTTCTAGCACTGTGCAAAGCAATAGAGCCTTGACTAGCTCAGAGTGAGGTTCCTCTTTCTCCCAGTCTGAGTGCAGCTCTGCAGGGAATTACAGAAGACTGATCTCAAGATGGGTTTATGCACTAACAGCATTTGTGTATAAAATCTCACTTCGTTATTTTTTAAAGAATATATAGCTCGATTAAATGGTGTTTAAAATGTCTGTGAGGCATTTAGCTTTAATGCAATTTTGAAAAAGCAGCTTCCAAACTTTATTTACTCAAGGAATTCTTTTATCACCTATTTGCAGAATTGTCTGTTCTTGTAAATAGGTTTACCCTGGAGCTTTTGTTACTAAAATAAGGGAAGTCTGAACTTCCATAGAATTATAGGAACATCTAGTGCTTGATGTGCGTTTCCCCGAAGGTCTCGTTCCTGTCTCTAAGGCTTTAGCAGTAATGCTTAGGGCTCTTTTAATTGGATACCTACAGCCTGCAATGTAGCCTTGAAGACTTTTCTTTAGTAAAACACATGTTACCAGTTATCAAGGAACTTTGTAAAGTAATATAACAATGTTATTTATAATATAGCTTTACTTTTAATTAATAAGGCAAAATATAATTACTGCATTTCAGTAGCTGATGTGTTTAAATTGCAGGCTATTGAAGAAATTCTCAACAGAAAATACAGCACAAGTCTGCTCTCCGCGTGTGATCAGATTGCTGTAAACAAGCTAACATTGGCTAAAACACACTTCATTATCAAGCTGGCTTCAACAATTAATACCATTCCTGAAGTGGTTCAGAAGTCTGATGGATTTGTGACTGAGAAAAGCACAGAGCATCAAGGTAAAAGCAAGGCAGGTTTTTTTCACTTAAGTAGAAATCAGTTTTGGACAAAGTAGATAGCAGTTAAATCTTCTCTCAGAACTGTATTGCTGTCTGTGGGCCTGTTGGAGAAATTTCTATTCACTTCCTATCCCTATGACAACATTGTTACTGAAACAGGAAGTTAGCGCAAATCTCCTCAATAGGGCAACAGCCATAAAAGCCTAGGTTCTAACTCCCTTCCTTTTATCAACAACTTCATTCATTCATAATTACAGACATTGTTATTTCTTACATACATGTGATAATAGTTTTTCACATTCTATATCACCAGACATTGCTGAATCTAAAGATGATGATGATGATGATGATGATGCACCAGTGCAACTAACTTCAAAGCAAGACCTCACCCTATCAATGCTAAAGGTGGGCTGGAAAACTGTATCCAGTGTTTATTGGAAAAATAACCTTATCATCTATATAAGCATATTTTTTTATAAGCTATGCTAATTTCAATTTTTTTTTTAAACATTAAGCAAGTTACATGGTTTTGTTTGATTGTATTTTTTTTTTTTTTTTAAGCAAGTCTTTCTTTATTAGAATTCACAGAATACATTACTATCAGTAAAGTACAGATCGTGGAGTACATTACATCATCCTGCAGCCAGCCGGCCACACGAGACATGCAAGATATTCTGTTATTTTCTTCTTGAAAACAGGAAAAGCTAAAATTCTTAATGAACAACGAACGATTGATTACAAAACGTTGATCATATTTTTGTTTTTTAACTCATAACATAAAATAACATAGAATATACAGTAATTAACCATTTATAGTGTATCTTAGTGTTTTACACATAACAAAAAAGAAGAAAATCAATGATGGGCTTCATACAGTATATCAAAAGAACAATACTTGGGGAATTATGATAAAACTGTGCTGCAAACACAATTGCTACAAACTTGATCACATGTATCAAGCATATGGTTGCCATATCAGGTTTAGGGTGGGTTCACACATATCGAATAACCGCGTGACAAACGCGCGTTTCCGAGGGCTACTTGGCTGTATCCCAACGGAAACGCGCAACAAAAACACCCCAAAGAAGCTCCTGTACTTCTTTGGGCGCAGGACGTTTTGTAGCGCGTTCATACGGCCTGTAATACGCCCAGGTGTGAACTATACCCATAGGAAATAATGGGATTTCGGTGTTTGAGCATTTTGCAGAGCGTTCGAACGCGCTACAAAACGCCCAGGTGTGAACCCAGCCTTCATGTTTGAGAGTTTTTTTAAACATAACACAAACATATTTTGTACATGTATATAGCTTTTCTTGTGAGGGAGGGTCTGTGTTTTCCATTGTAAAGACTCACTTGGCCGCCATAATAATAATAGGCGATACCAATTTGGCATCATGTCTGTTTAAAATTCATTAGAAAAAGATCTAGTAATTAGCTAACTGGGCCTATAGAAGGTACAAGACTTGGCAAGTCTTCTTTTTAAAATGTTGACTTTCTTTACAATTGTGTTTTTGCTCATGTTATTCACTATGGCGCTTCTAACCTAGTGATTCTATGCTGAACAAATGCCCATGGCAACCAGTCAGATTCTCTCTTTCATTTCCAGAGCTTAACTGAACAAACTGAAGAGAGATGCTGATTGGTTGCCATGAGCAACTGCTCTAAATTCTGTCTGCTTCACTTTTGATAAATTCTCCCCAATGTTTCTTATTTTAGGAACCCATTTATATCTTGATATGGTTTCCCACATAGTGATTGTTGGTATAAATGTGTGCTTATTCTTTTAAAGATGAGTACATACAATATGTGTATATGTATTGAATGCAAACCACTCCAAAAATATGTCTACATATACCTGTTGAGTGGAATGCATTCAGGGTAGTGTAATAGTCATTATTGTGGATGTATCCTTAAATGCATAGTAACTCTCACCCCTTTTATTCAACTTAGGATATTTTATTAAATGAGGCCGAAAAAAGAGTGACACCAGTTCTTCAGGATATAAAAGTCAAATGCCAGAGTCAATTCTCTGAGTGTTCTGCAGAGGACCTGGAGATGGCAATTCAGACAAAACTTCAACTCTCTGAAATAGCACAGGAGAAGTGTAATATGGCAGTAAGGTAAGTTGAACTGGACACAGACATATGGTTCGCTTCTATCCAGCTATTATTGGCTAACTCAGCCCAGCACAGAGACTGATATGTGAAAATAAACAGAAAAATAAGACTATTGTCTTTAGCAAGACTGCTATACAACAACATTTTATTTAGTTTTCTACCAGCTTTGCTGAGATGCTTTATAAATCCAACCTACATGGTACTGTCTGTTTAGATGTTTTTTTACCAACCCCTTCTCCATAGAAGCCATGGGGGTTGATTTACTAAAGGCAAGCAGGCTGTTCACTTAGCAAGGGAAATTTTGCTTTTGCTTAAAGGGTATTTCCACCTGCTCACCAAATATGAGAAAATTAAATTACCCTCACAAATCTGCCCCATCTCCCCACCCCCACTGCAGTACTCTGTATGGACTGTACACCGGCTGCCGTGGGATAGAAGGCGGTTCAAGACAAGGTATGACCAGTGAATAAGGTTAACCTTGCTGACTTTCATCACCCAATCATGTGCAAGCAAAAATACTGTTTTTAAAAAAAAAAAAACTTTTTTGCATTTGATTGGGAATTATTTGCAAAGTAAATGTTTACCCACACTCACTAAGCAAAGGGAAATCTTGCAAACTACAAATTCCCTTGCAAGATGAACAGCCTATTTTTCCTTTAGTAAATCAACCCCTTTGGTTTCTGTGTACTGTACCAATGATGGCCAACAAGCCTAAAATAACTGTATGCAGTTTGCAATAAATAATAGGCTGTGCAATAAATAATAGGCTGTATGTGTGCTTTAAACCAGTGGTTTTGGATGCACAGCAGGCCCAGTGGCAAAAGAAAATTATTTGCAAAGCTCCACCCACTATTCAAAAAGGAGGAATAAGGGCCGGTTCACACTATCTGCCTTCGGGCTGTATTGTCTGTTTATTCCAGCGCAGCCTGAACGCAAGACAAGGCAAATTGCCTTATCATGAATGGGCTTGGTTTACACCACCATGTTCCCGTGGTGTGTGCTTAAAAAAAGTATGACATGCAGTACAACCTCATCGCACTGAAGTGAGCCCATAGCACTGAATGAAATGTTACCAAAAAAAAGGGCATCGGCACTGTTTGGATACACAAACCAGCAGACGTGGAATGCTTGCTTTATTCTTATGATCTGATACCAAGCCATTGTGTCTTACATGAGCCCCATCATAGGAGAAATATAGGGGTTTTCTTTGCCAATCTTATTCTAGAAATGTTAGTTCCCTGCCCGCCATACTGACTTTTAATGCTTTGCAAGTCAACCACCTAGAAAAAGCACGCCTGCATGTTCAGGGTGTGAATTAAAAAATATTGAAGCCATTGACATTCAGGCACTTAGCATTTTCAGGAGCAGTTTAGCAATGACAGTCATCATGTTTTTTTTTTCCTGAAAGGTTTGTTTTAAGTAAGAAATTACGAAGGTGAACAGATGGCCAATAACTATGCTTTCTCTTCACAACTGTAGTGTGGCTATGGCATTTTCTGCCCTGAAGATACTCCAGGAAGCAAAAATATTTACAGAGAAGAACGCATCTCCATCACTTCACCGGTCCACTCCAAGGAATGAGCAGGTGAGAGAAAAGTGGTCAAGGCACAGATACGAAGCACATTTCTGAAAACTGGAGCAGGCAATAGTGGAGGTGTTTCCCCAACCCATGTTTAATTTATGTGGCTAATTTCTAGAGCTCAGTAAAATCTGAACACACTTAAGAAAATTTAGCTCAAAGCTGTAACATTCAGTACAAACAATAAATGAGAGAATCCTGGGAAAGAGGTGGATCTCTCTTTTTTTTTTTCTGGATAAAAAAGGACTACACCTTCTAGAATTAATTCTCAAGCATTGATCCACTGAAATGGATTACACAGGGTTTGATATGATGTAAATTAAAAGATGAATTTTCAGTGACCGGGTTACAGGGACAACATAAAGTCTTTACACCTCGGAGAAGCTACAAGTAGATTTTGTCCGGGTTGTTATCCCTTTATTAGAGATATGGTAAAATGTATGGAGAAATCATACAATGCAACTGTATAAATGGCAAATGAACAGTTCCGATCATTTATTTATATTTATCATTTATCTTAAATGTGGGATTGTGCTATAGCATCCCAGAAAATATAGACATTTGAACGTTATTCTCTCTGAAATAGCTCAAGCTTTAATTGAGACTGCTGGGCATGTATGACGGGTGAAAGCTGTGGCTTCCAAGAAGGACTAAAACATAATCGCAATAGTTTGATTTGTGTATTTGATTTATCCAGAGCATTGGCACACACAGTACACACACATCTTAGTTTCTCGCATACATACACATAAATGCACATTTTGAGTGGCTCCAGGGTTTTCTCCAGGGAGAAAACAAAGTTCTGTTCCTGGGTCCTTGCACCCGGGAGCTTTGTAGAGCTTTGGGTGGGATAAAGCCTCCATTCCTAGGTTCACATCCTACCTGTAGCCAAACATCATCATTAGTCTTACCTGTCCTCAGACCTTTATACATGTGAGCTGACTGATGCTCCGGGATCTCACCTTCTCTTGCTCTGTCCTCTTTGGCAGCCTTCTGCTGGATGAAAAGGCTGGGTGCTGACAGAACAATAAAAAGGTGCGGCTTGTTTTCAGTAATTTATTATTAGGCACCCTGTTAGTTAGGAACTGACCTAACTTTAGTTAGTAGTTCGGGCGAGCAAATACCTTGACCCACCTGCATTGAAAACTGTGTTCGTTTGCTGCCTTGCTGAATAAAAGTGCAGGACAAACCTGCATGGATTGTTCCTTGTTGTCCCTGTCTTGTCTCGCTGTCAAAAGCAGTTGAGCTTGCCCCCCTTGATATAT
>NW_017306400.1:1313559-1320410 GCF_000935625.1 Nanorana parkeri | reverse complement strand
CAGTAGAACGGTAACATAATAGGCTTTCTTCAGCAAAACATAAAATTGAACGCAAAAGTCCTTCCACAATATTGCACAGCCTTGTGCGTTTGGGTGCTCTCACCTATACAAAGTCCATCTGCTTCTGAGCAGCCACACACAGAACTTTCTGTCTCTCCGCTCCACACTCCCCTCTCTGTCTCTCACCCGTTGCCTTTTAACAGCAAGGGCTGTAAGGGAAGTATCTGCCCCTATATATACTGTAAATTTCACAACCGAAACGAAACCGAAAACTTTAAAAAATGTCAGGCCGAAACCGTAAATGTTTTTTATTTTAACTTTCTAAAAAAATGTAATATCTTATTTTTTGTAAACTTTTTAATTTTTGAATATTTATTTTTATTCATTTTTTATTAAATATTTGTATTTTTTACTTTACTTTTAGGAGCATCAGGGACATATGAGTGGTCTAGACAGACCCCTCATATTTCCCTTTTAAAATAGAAAAAGAGATTGAGAACACAGAGTCCTCAATATCTTTTTCTGTAGCCCCTGTCATAAATGAACAGGAATCCTCTATACTGAGTGTTCCTGTTCATTCATAACTTGAGAACATGGTATGTTTACTATAACCACAATCATGAATGAACAGTAGGTGATGCAGATTATCATAATTGAGGATATAATAAACATACTTTATCCGTCTCCTCCCACACTGACCGTCTCTTCCCACACTGCTCTCCACTGATCTGTGACAGGAAGCTGAGCGGTGTGGGAGGAGAGACTCTGGCCGCTTACAGCACTCTCCTCCCGCAGCGCTCGGCCGCCTGTGACAGTTTCTCTCCTCCCTGCTGGGACAAAAAGCAGTGCCTAGCGGGGAGGAGAGAAAGAATGGATGCACGGCTGTATCGGCCAGAAAATGGCACTTTCGGCATTATGTTAAAAGTGCCATTTTGGCCGATATGTTTGGACGTCCGATATATCGGTGCATTCCTAATATGTGTATATATATATAAATATATACTGTGTGTGTGTGTATATGTATATAGTTAGGCTTGTAAGATGTTGGCCATTTTTGCTGCACTGACGCAACAAAACACCCTAGCCGAACCAGCTGCCAGGCCAAGTGGGCCGTGCGGCAGTGTCACCAAAAGTCCCGCTCTGCGCAGTGGTCCGTATGGGTGCAGGTGTCCCGTCTTGGAAGCAGACAGGATCCATCCTGTCAGGGTACGAGTACCCGCACAGACGTGCAGGGTGGGTGAGCATAGGGTGGCATACGGCCACGTACTCAGGAGCTGCCTGATATGGCCGTGCGCGCAGCACGGGGCTGTGCGTGCCGGCTGTTTCTCATGTGAATGAGGCCTAAGAGACATCCTTTAAGGTAAGTCCCTACAGTAGGATTGGGAAGGGGGAAAAAAAGTTTAACTTTAATGTCACTTTAAGATGTGTGAGGCTAAAAGATACCTGCTACCACAAGGGAGCTGGTCCCATGTCCCCCAATTTTACAGGCGTCACCTGCAGATCCCAGACTGATCAAGACTTTGAATGCAAATCGCCTAAATGCTTTTCATTTTGATATACTGTATATTTGCATTGTGCATTTTTCAACCTTTAATAAAGCAGTCAGCATTGAGCACCCTGTATTTGGACTTCACTGCATTAATTATAGATATACATAAGGATCTTAAAGCAACTTACTGGCACAGCAATAGTTAACCTCCTCCCTCCTGTCAGCTCACACTCCGTGTCCTGTGATCTTCGTTCACAGTGCAGTGTCCTGCACACAGTCCCCCCCTGGCTCAGGCTGATGTCGGCTGGTGATGGGGGCGGGGCAGCCCTACTCTGTGTTCAGCCTGGCCGCTCTGTGCTCTTTCATCACTCGAGCTGTCAGAGCTGGCCATCGGACTTAGTGGGCTGAGCCGAGCCGGCCCGAACACAATCAGGGAGATTGTGTTCGTACGGGCAAGTGCCCGGTATGCCCTATTAAAAAAAGGTTGGGTAAAACAAGTAATTTACGTTTTGGATTCGGCCTGCGAATTTTTTACTTTCGGTTTTGGTCTAAAAATGTCATTTTGGTGCATTCCTACCATAAATGTTATGTTTGGAGAGGAGTCACCAAGGCCTTTGAAAAAAAGCACAACAACCTTCTTGTGCAGCAAGCATGGAGGTGCATCTGTACTGTTTTGGCTACAACGGCAGAGACAGTTTAGTCAAAATTGATGGCAAGATGAAAGCAGAATATAATCAGAAAATGTTGGAGTTACAGTATTAAACTCTCAAACTTTTTGTTCAATAATGAATCCAGAGCAAACAAATATACATTGCCCAGCAAAGCATTGTTTTACATTTTCTCCCAAACACATACAATTCTCATGTTTCTAAACAGCTGTTTCCAAGGACCTGGAGGATTTTTTGCCAAGGGTGGGCAGCTTTACCATATGAGGAAGGGGCCTTATTCACAACTATCACTAAAGGCTGCAAGCTCTTATTGATGCTTATGTAGCAATACACAATATTAAGAATAATGGATATGCAAACTCTTGAACAGGACTATTTTAATATTTCCCTTCAATGCTATGGCTTGTTTTAGGATTGTACTATTCTGTGCGGTTAAATCTTTCAAATCTTTTAAATAAATATATATATATTTTTTAAATTTATTTTAATGTAAACACACACACACACACACTAAACACAAAACACAATAAACTCCCTTCCAGCAAATACACTTTTTGATTAAATATTTGTAAAAATCTTCTGTGTTAGTGTAACCAATTAACCATCCATTTTCTTTCAATCCTTTTCAGACCAATAACCACACTGGTATTCAGCCTGGTGTTTCAGAAGCCAGGGAACGCCTTAACATGCACACATGGCTGCGATGTCGTCTTGCCCTTGTCACAAGTCTTGTAAAGCAGATTCGGGGCTTAGCAATAAAAGGTACAGTACTGCCTACAGTAGTTAACTCTCTCAGATTCAGGTTCTCCTTTAAAGAGAAAACTATTTAGCAGCCATTTGAATTCTTCAATTATTTAACGGTATGTAATACATTTAACATACGTATTTATTATATGTTGATTCATTGATAGTCTTAACAAGACAGTTTACAGTATTTGCTTTTAAACATACAGGCATATTATGTAGATTAGTAATTCGACTGCTTGCATCTGCAGCTCCAAAAGTTGGTCCATAATTACTCTGTTAACAAAATTTTTTATATGCTTATAGAAAATCTGCGGCTCAGGACTGGTACTGTCTGGTTCTGGAACTTTATTCGGATTTCACAGGTTGTGAACCATTGGTTTTGATTTTTCTGATACCTACTTTCTGTAGAAAATGCTTACCTCTCTCCTAATGGCAATGCTGAGACTCTCAAATTGTGCATTGCTGAAACATGCAGTCACAATGTATTGTAACAGAAATAGTAAAAATTGACCTAGCATATTTCTTCATGTTAAGTACACTTACAGTTATTTATTACTTCTCACCGAGAGCACAGTACTTAGCCTTAACAATGCCTTCATTTTGCATTTTCTCTTCAGAAGGATGAGTCTTTTTGTTCAGGCATTATCCATGTACAGCATTCACTTCTTACACTGAGATGTTGGCTGTTAGGTATAGCTGACAATTCTGTATAGGGAGATACTGTGCTATACTGTAAATTCAACAGTCCTTTTTTTTTTTCTTTCTTTTTTCTGTACGAGCAACAAGCGTACCCGCAAGCCTACCACCCCCCTTCCCTTTTTCCTTGCAGTGATTTGTGTCTTTTGTAATTTTTATTGAGACCTTTTTTTCTTTCATTCATTGTCATTGTTTATTTATTTTATTTTCTGCCAAGGATAAAAAAAACACTATGCCACAAGCTTATTTGATAAAACGCAACTGTCTAGGCAGTAGGTAAACTCCATCCACCCATTTGCCCTGGACCCAAAGGGGGTGTTTGTCACATTATCAATCCCTATGTTTAAACCTTTGAGTTTGATCAGCAGCTTTCAAACAGTGTGCTTTAAGGACGCTGCATTTTTCTGACTAGGACCAGCCTGATGCTCAAACTTGAAAGAGAAATCTTGGAGAGCCAGGAACCAGTGGGTGACCCTTGGTTTTCTTTCTGTGGCCTGGGTCATTCATTGTAGAGGAGCATGGTCTGTTATCAGTCTAAAGCGACAGCCCAGTAGATAAAGCCTCCAGTGCCCATATAATAGCTAAACACTCTCGCTCTACACTGCTATACTTCCTATTGACTGTAGTCAGCTTTCATTTCAAATAAACCACTGGATGCTCTT
This sequence comes from Nanorana parkeri, assembly GCF_000935625.1. NCBI lineage: Eukaryota > Metazoa > Chordata > Amphibia > Anura > Dicroglossidae > Nanorana > Nanorana parkeri. The sequence continues at coordinate 1,316,148 of NW_017306400.1, read as the reverse complement.
CTCCACTCATCACTTGCCACAAAAAAGCCCCCTAGCCTACACTGGCAGCATCAGTCTAGAATAAGAACTCTGTCTGAATGTCTGGTGCTACTATCATCAGCTCTTGACAAAGGGTCTTTTTCAGACTGTGAAAAGCTTTTTTTGCATTGGGAATCAAGTTACTCAATATAGCATTTTTCCATTTGGTCAGATTGGTCAAAGATGATGTTATGGTGGCCAAATTCATAATGAACTGTCTATTGATAGTACATTATCTAACCAGTACTTTATTGTAGTATCTTTCAATGCCCAGGAAGGTTATAACCTGCATCCTGCTCACAGGAATGGACCAGTCCCTAATTGCTCTCACCTTCTCTATTTGGGGTTTTATCAGGCCTTCCCAATGGTTTACAAAGGTATTGTACCTCATCCAGACCTGTGGCTCATTTTTGTGGATTTGTTGTTAAGCCTGCTTCTCACATTGAGTTCTGGATGGCAGGTGCCCTGAGGAGATGACTCTCCCAATCAATGCTAAAGGCTGCTACATCATCAAGTAGGCGGCTGCAAAAATGCAGCCTAAGGATTTTACCCATCATTCACTGAAATCTTGCAGGAGTTCCCTGTAGACCAATTGGCGTTTGAATTTGCTTAAGAGAACTTTTTAGGGTAGCAAATGCTGTATTTTCTTTTGCTCTCTCCATTAGTGGCACCTGCCAATATTCTCTAGTAAGGTAAAGGGTGGTTAGGAATCTAGTTAGATCCAACCTCTCAAAGAGTTTGTCAACCTTTGGCATGGGGTAAGCATCAAACTTTAATGCCTCATTCAATTTTCTGAAGTTGTTGCAGAATCCTAACCTTTTCACTGTCAGAGCAATATTTTTAATATTTTGCACACATATAAAGGCAAAGTCTGCCTTTTACAAAAATTAATAAATGCATACACATTCACATAAAAGAAATATGAACATTTATTGTTTTTTGGGGGTTTTTTTTGCATTGGAGCCTGTAAAGCATTGCAACTGCCATCCGTGTATCGTGAAAACTTGCAGAGTCTTCCTACCAACCATTTTCTGTACCAAGGTACAGACTTTTAGCTATTGGATGGGAGGAAATGTGGATGATTTCCTTAGTCATACCTTAATCATTAGTAATTTTTACAATTGACAAGAATTGTCTGCTTCTTGGAGCTCATTGGCCATTCTAGAGTAAACTGTGTTCTGATTAGATTTGGCTCCCTTGGAAAGTAGTGTGGTTGGTACTGTTAGGAAAACAAGGTGAAGTAGGAGGGAACAGGGTGGAGAAACACATCCTGCTGAAATTATTAAGGTTTTGTGAATAGTGCAAAAATCACAGGTTGCTTGTAGACATGGCAAAGAGCATGACAGTAAATGACTGATGTTTGGAAACACTCCGTTAACTGTTAGCTCTGATAGCATTTAAAACAAATGTCAAACAACGCTGCCTGTGAATGGAAAGCCTACATTTCTATAGTGTATTTTTTTCTTTCCTGCTTTTCCAACCTTGTTATCTGAAATTCTTATAATCTTCCCTTTTATATCAATATTCTTCTGGGAATTAATTCTCCAGAGCTAACACAGGATACAGTGGCAAATGTTGACATCTCTGTCGCTTACTGATTCCACACATGATCTGTATTAGGGTCTTTCTTTCTAAGTATACCTTGCTTTGACAAGCCTACTAGAAAGTAGGACATTTTATACATGTGCTGCAATTAGTAATGTGTAATGGAAAACTATGCCTTCATTCTACAGGAGTATTCTTTTTAACCGTACAGCTGGCTGAATTTTCCTGTCTGGTTATTTGTTGAATGATCAAATTTAACCTCCTCTCTCCCCTTCTATGCTTGACAGTTCTGTGCCATTAATGTTACACTTTACTGACAGTATCCAAGTGTACTGACAGATGTATTGTTTTCAAAACAAGATTGCCGTTATGGGAAAATAACATTTTTATTCATCTGTTCTAGATCAAGACATGCTTGATGGCTCAGCTCTAATAACTGAGGGCATTGTAGAGTCGGAAACACTCAATGACTATGAGATTCAGGCTCAGTTTATGCTACAAGCAGCTTTCCTTGATATTCAAGAGAGGCATCCCAAACGAGGTGTTCAGCTTCTTCTGCAGGTACATTCTGTAATACTTTATGCCTATTATTATATTATTTTAAGGGAATTGTAATATCTCAAGCCTGGGTCTGATCTGTGCCTAGGATAACACTTATAACCATTTAATACGTTATCTTGTGTTTATTCAACCAAATCCTCAATTAGGCTGAGTTCACATCTAGCCAATAACCCTATAGCATTTTGCACATTTCTACATGTGTTTTTTGTGCGATTTTTGCGTTTTTACGTGCAGTTTATGCGCATCAATCAAGTTGCACGTTTTTGTGAGCAGATTCTAGCTCATCGATGTTAATGGCAGTAGCACATTTCCTATTGAGTCTATGGGGCCAAACCGAGCTGTAATAGGCCAAAATGAAGCTTATGTAATTTTTCCAGGGACAGGTGTTTTGCTTATTGCGACAAAACGTTCAGATGTGAACAGGGCCATAGAAATTAATGGGATTTTTTTTTTTGGGGGGGGGGG
>NW_017306400.1:1268379-1313132 GCF_000935625.1 Nanorana parkeri | reverse complement strand
TCTGAGCGTTTTTTAGGGCAGAAAAAGCGATACAAAATGCTCAGGCCTTAACTATCCATAACTGGTTTTAAGTGCTGTTTATGTAATACTTATTTATTGGGTCTACGACACCTGGAAATATGTATTAGTGGTCCAAAAACACAAAATTTTGCTTTTCTCCTGATATTTTGTGCACATTACAATGTAGTTTCTTAAAGTGATATTTCCTATTATAACTAACGTTTTCAGCTCTGTCATAAATCTTTAGTTTAAGCTGTATATATATATATATAGTGTGTAAAACACCACGGATGGGGAGAAAATACTAAAAATAAAGAAACAATGGTAGTAATAGAATAGTGGTAGAAATATATGTTAGGTGCCATATGTGACCAAATGGCTCATATATACAACCTAATGGCTGTGGAAAAAAAGTTTATAAAGTTACCTCTGCTTTTACTAACCTCTAATGTCACATAACAGTCCTCCCTCTGCAGGGATAGAGACTTGCTTTGTAAGTTTGGAAAGTGATTAGAATTTTTTTTTCAGACACAGGGTAAGCTGCACATTGCCCTTTACCATCCAAAACACTAACTACCAATATTGGCTTCCAACATATTCATCATGGTTCTGTGTCCCTTGTGAAAAATAATCTGGGCAGCAAAGGACTATTGGAGACAGCATAGAAAATACAGCAGGGCAAGAATTGCAACACCACCACTTTTTAAGATACATTGAGGGGAAATGTAACAAAACTGGAGCAGACAGGTTCTAGAGCAGTTGTCTATGGCAACAAATCAACTTTAGTAGTTTCTATGGGTAATTTGTCCCTATTATGTCTGCTCCAGTTTTGATACATTCCCTCCATTATACTTACAAGAGCTGTATGATAAAGAGGCATATCACCGCAATGTTCCCAACTTGGGTTTAGTTTTGTCTTATGGCTTTCTTAGGAAGGATTCTCATTGTAGCTGTTCTGCAGAAATAAGTTTGCAGTAAGACATGATTTCCTGAGTAATGTAGTCCAAATATTGATAACTCAGGTTAATTCTGTTGCTGGCAAATTATTTTAATAAAAGTCTTGTCATGTGGCAAGATGACAGCAGCCAGTAGTGGACCAGGCCTAATGTGTATATGGGCCTGGTCCATATACAAGTGAATTCACCATGCCCTGCCATCACAACCTAACATTTTTCATGGTGGGTTATAAATGGAAACAGGAAAGAGCCCAGACACTTCCCTTATACTGTATGAGCAGACACACTACACTGCACCTGCAGCATTTTTATCACTGACAGTATGTTGGATGAATCAACATTTCAACAAGTGGATCAGCCTGCTGTTTCTCCATTTTTTATACAATTGTGTTAACAGAAGTTGGGCAAATGGACAAAGAAAACAGTCTAAGCTTTAATCTTTGCCTGCATTGTGTCAGCATATATTGTCATTCTAATTGCAATGCAGAAACATTGAAATACCTGTAATATTATGCTGTTGCAGGCCTCACTACAGAGATGCTAAGTTAAAGAAAGAAACATAGGGGCTGATTTACGAAGCCCAACACGCACACGCGCAGGCTGCGTGCGCGTTTTAACCCGCAAAAATAAATTTACCAAGCGAACACGCACATCATGGCGCGGTTTCACGCAGGCATGGCGCGTTTTTATGTATTTACTTGCGCGCGTGTCGTGTAATATGCGCCATCGGCTGCACGCCACTATAATAAAAAATTGCAAGTGCTAGAATCATATTTCTACTACTGCCATACATGTGCAAATCATACATATGATACATATGTTATTGCTATGCTTCTGTGCATACAAACATTCTACATAACACTTACAAACTGGTAAAAGACAGTATTCCAAAATAAGGTACTTACACACCAGTGCCGTGTTCGGCTGTGCTCCAGGCAAATGTGCATGTGCATGAGCAAGTTCACACGTTTTTTGATCCTAGAAACACGACCACGCCAATCCTGCACGATTTCTTCGTAATTCTAGCAAACACGCGCACATGGCGGATAAATTTGAGCGGCGCGTTTTTCATCCATTCTGTCCTGTCCAGAGGTGTTTGTTTTTGGCAACTTATTTTCACCTGCCCGTTTTCATGTGTTCCTCATTCAACTTATGGAGAGACACTATTCATTTTTACACTAATTAATTAATACCCCAAAAACATGAGTGCATCACAGTTGATCAAAAAAAGGTTAGCTCATGCATTCACATTCCTGCATTCATCAACACAAGCAACACAACATGCAGCTAATTCACACAACATCAGCATACAATTGATGCAGGGCTTCGCACAACACACCTGCTGGGTGTCACCTCTGTAGTGTCCTCACCCCCTGGCTGATTTAGTGCTTGCTAGCATAAGCACACTCCAGTATAATGCTGGGGTGTATGTGAACACACGCAGGTCCAACCAAAAGCACCCCTCACTTGCAGTGCTCCTGGCCACATTGCAACATGCACTCCTGCAAATACAAGCATTTCTGTTCTAATTGGAACATTGCATTCCAGGCCAATTGCTGCTAGTATTTATCAAGCATCTGTATAACCTGCATACGTTTCCGCGCCAAGCGTATACGCGCACGCGCGCGCGCAATCGGCGTGTTTATGCATGGCGTGTTTGTGGCGTGTTTGTGAGGTTAGTAAATCAACCCCATAGTGTCCCAGTTTTCTAAAATAATTAGACACCAAAACACACATCCCAAGAGGTAGACACAGTAACCCTTGGAAAAGTTTTATACACAGCGAACTATATTAGCATTGACTTTGATATAAGTGTCTCATGTCTTCACACTAAAGAACAGAGAACTGTGTAGCCTTTGTTATTGCTGAATAATATATATTATGACTGATAGATGATCGTGTCCTCTTGCTAATGCTAGGTAGATGTTTAATAACTATTTTTTGCAAATCCAAACTTTAACCTGATCACAATAGACTTGAGCAGTCACTGTCTGCCTAGTTAAATCATAAATTGCATTAATAACTATTCTAATCAATTGACGTAGAGTTGGCTTCTGTTTTCTCACCTATGTGCCTTGAACTTTAATTTTTGTGTGGTAAATTAACAGTATTCCGGTTATTGATTTTGCCTTACTGCCCAACTTTCTGGCTTAGAATGAGGGACACCTTTTAGCACAAACTGTATGTTCAGACCATGAGGACTTAACATAACAACAAATATTAGTTAAACCCACAAATTCTTTTTTTATTCCACTTTGTTTCCTGCATTCAGAGACTGGTTAAAAGGTTTAGTGTAGTATAGCATGTTTTGTAAGTAAAGAGTAAAGCGAGGTATCCTCTGCACACCATACAGCAATGGAGACCGTTGATAGTGATGGTGCTCGTAGTGATGTCCACGGATGGCGCCGTGCAAATCCAAGGATTGAACAATGAAGATCACCAGCACACAAGAAGTGGGATAAATCCAAGTGCTCTTTTATTCAAAGAAGCATGTCACAAGTGTTAAGAAGCCAACATTTCGGAACCACGCAGGCTCCCTTCATTCACTATGTCAGCCCTGATGAAGGGACCCTGCGTGGTTCCGAAACGTTGTCTCCTTAACACTTGTGACATGCTTCTTTGAATAAAAGAACACTTGGATTCATCCCACTCCTTGTGTGCTGATTATCTTTTGTGTTCAATCTTTGGTAAGTAAAGCGTTCATTTTCACTAATTAATGTATATATATATATATATTAGAGCACAAAGAGGGACAACTGACGGCTACTTCACACCAGATGCAGTTGTGATGCAGTCCGTTCAGTTTGGCAGCTGCATCCAAAATGCATCACAATGCTTTCTTATGGGGTTTCTGGTGCTCTGTTCATACCACTGCAGTATGTCCATCCATTCCGATGCAGTCAGAAAAAATACTTTTTGCTCTATTTTAGCTGCATCAGATCGTAACGCATCGTAACGGAACACATGCAAACGCACTGGAACACACCTGAAATCCCATTTTAAGCCAAAAAAACACATAAAACCGGTAAAATCGCTGTACAAATGCGGTAAAATCATGGCAAAACGCATTGCAACAGCGCAGATGCACGCAGTTCTGGTGTGAACTAGCCCTGAAGAGGAAAGAGGGACAGAAGGATTTGGTTGCAAAAGAAGGGCAGTCCCTCCAAATGAGGGACAGTGTGGAGCGATGGCTATTGCACTTAAAATATGAGTTTACCAAAATATGTAAATATTTTTAATAAAAACAATATCACTAAGTTCTCTTCATTTTTGGTTTGGACAAATGTGTCTGCACCACCAGCACAGATCATATGCCTGTAGGATAATAGCTATAAGAAATATAGCTATATGGGAAAAAATAAAAGGAAGGCTGCTTATCACTATTTTGTGTACGGATATTCATATGTCCATCATCATGTACACCATAAGTACCACAGGTTCATTATACTTATGTCTGAAATATAAAACCCGTTTTATCTATTTAAACAGAGTATAATCCACTTGCTGCAAGGAAAGCGGTTCATTTCTCCCATGGCACGTCTAACCCTTGCTCAGAGCTTGATTCTTTCAGCTGACTTAATGGAAAATAATGAGGACCAGCAATTGGTTTGGTCAAAGCAGCTAAACATTTTCACTTCAGTCCACAAACTTATCAACAAACAAGTAAGTGTATTAGTGTGATGCTCCTTGTATTATAAATGTCCAACAGGCTCTCTCAATAGTTTTTTTCTTTTTACTGAATGTGCTTTATTACGGTAAGTATAGTAAGTAAGTACAGTAAATATAAAAAGTAGAAATTGCAGATAATGATCTAAAACAGAATCACTGAAGTGGCAGTTAGTATTAGAAAATATATGTGGAATTCAAGGAATTGAAACAAGATTACAGAAGGAAGACATTAACTTGTTTATTACATGACTCTATATTAAAAAATAATGCAACAACCATCCATTTTTTGCTATTTGAACAAACAACTAACAAAGGTTGGGATGTTTCCACAAGGCTTGCAAACGTGTGTTTAGTTAAAATATAAAATCAAGAAAGAACATTTTCTTTTCATACTTTTATAAGACTGCATGTCTATAATAGGCTAAATCCCCAGTTTACTCTCTACCAACAAAAATACAATGTAAACATGCCTCTGTAACCTTTAGTTTGTCAATAAACGTGCTGTGGTGTGCATTGATTTGTCTAATTAAAGTGTCTTTGTACATTGCCACAAAGACTTACATTGAAAGATGTACATGGTTGTATACAACATGATGCAAATGACTCTGACACTGTTGTGCAGTCTGGCCATGTATGGAAAGAATACGATTACAACAGAAGAGCTTCAGTGCTAAGGCATCAGTCCAATGGTTTGGAATATCTCCTGGCAGGTCTATTGTTCCCTGCTTAATAAACAGAAATATGCTAGTTTCATATATGTACCACCTTGTGGGGATCTCGGCCAACACTTTTTGGTCAAAGTTGTTAATGGGAAATGACCAGTAAGTAATTTTTTTGCCATAGCAACTCATTGTTATTTCTCATAAGCCTTTGGTTGTAGCTTGGCAAACATACTGTGTCCCTCTAGCATGTATTCTGTGCTGATAACACATAGAATGTATTATAAAAGTTATAAAAGTGCTTTTTAAAAAAATCATTCATAAGGGGACACAGGCTCAGAAGGAATTTGGAGACAATTTACTGTATTACCACACAGCTACCATCTTTTGTATGTAAGGTCTCATCTGCAGGGCCCTCCTAACCAAGTTGTCTTGAATTGTATTGTAACTGTAATGTCTTCCTTATATTGTAAAGCGCTGCGCAAACTGTTGGCGCTATATAAATCCTGTATATTAATAACTGGGTTATGCTGCTGCCTACAGAGTTGTACTCAGGCAAACAAAAAGCTGTTGGCAGGTTATAACCCCTCCCACACCCATAATGCTTCAGTTTTTTGCTGAACAGAAAAGGAAAAAGGAAGGAGGGCAACTAACTGGCGCAGACTGTGTGGATGGAAAATAACCAGGGAATAGCAATGAATCGAGGTGAATGATAAAGCGGTGTTTGGCACTCACGTGTGATGGAATGAATGGGCACAATGGTGGTGATCTGGTGATGTTGTTGTGAGGTCTGGTCATGGTGGTGACAGTTGGGTGTTCAGTGGGCAGATGTGGATTCTTGGGGGGGGGGGTTAATGATGCATCAGAATTGGCGTGGAGAAAAGAAAAAAACAAGGTGGTCAGAATCTGTGCAAATGTATGACAAGGAAGTGCATTCTTCACTCAACATTAGGTTTGGTGTGTGGCGATATCAACGACGAAAAACGTGGCGAATCGAAGGTGTTTTGTTCGGATGGTTTCAATCTTGATTGTGGTTGACGGTCTTTTTCGTTCCTGGTTGATTTAGGACAGGTGCTCTTTGGGTGTTGTGGTGGAGAGTCTTGGATGTTGACGTGGGGCCAGGTGATGAGAAGGAAGCTGTAGGCTTGTTTTGTGGATATAGTCCAGGGCAAGTGTCCAGAAAATGAATGAATGGGTTATTCCCTGTTTATTTTCCATCCACACAGTCTGCGCCAGTTAGCTGCGCTCCTTCCTTTTTCCTTTTCTATTCAGAAGTATACAGTTAGACACCTCGGTTTAACAATATAAGGAGCCGCACGCCCACCACAACACACCACACCCCTCCTGGGAGTGCGCTAACCAATCAGTGTTCATTTGCTAACTTTTAGTTTTTTTGCTACTGTTCTAGGAAAAATTATGTATTTTCTCCTTAGTGGAAAGCAAACCCACTTCACTTGACTTTTTTCATTTTTACCTATATATTTTTTATGCAGTCAAGATTCTTAATTAACTGCAGAGCTAAAGGGGCCCTTATTGCAGTTTTCTGCATTGGCTGATTCTCAGCGAAGCCTTGAAGGCTGTACCCAGAGCCTGCCACCATGAAGACCCAGGGCAATGGGCTCTGTTTGTTGTGCTCTCCAGACTTCAAGTGTAATGTGTTAACTGTAGAGCTCTTCACAGGTCCAAGGCCGTGATACAACTGCTTGGAGTATGTCCACCTGAGGAGCAAAGAATGTCTGAAATGTGACATGTTTCACTGGGTCTGCATTGGCACTCTCCAATACTTGTTGCTATGTATAAACATTTATCTGTAATAAATCATACAAAATGTGTAAAATTATGTATATTAGTGGAAGTCAACATACCTTCAACCAATAATATTACACATGGTACAATCAATACAAATAATAATAATAATAATAATAATATAATACTGAATATATACTGTGACTCAGATCGTTTTAAACACCCATACATTTACTTTACAATATTACAATACACAATATTGTAGCAGCATGTTAGTTTACCCAAACAAAGTTGTATAGGTAACATAAGTATTTAAACTGTCCACCCTCAATGCCCGTATCAGTTCAACCCCACAATAGTAGTCAGGAACAGTTGGCAACATACCTGGAGAGAGTTTAAACAAAAACTGGTCTGAGGGTAGGCCAACACTCAGCCATCATAAAGGTGAGGGGAAGAATTATGCAGGAGACAGAACTCAATCATCCCAATGCACTACCAGCACCTGGCAGTACTTGACCCTAGGTCGGATGTCACATAGGCTCCTGCAGGGCACCATACCTCAACCCAGTGAATTTTATTTTAGAGTATACTTTTCAGATTGTATACAGTAAAGATGGTATTTGTAATATAGTGATCATGCTGGTTGTGTCATTATCACTAGAAATGTGGATTTGTGTTTTGAATAGTTGTTAAAGCTGAACTCCAGGCAAAAATCTAAATACACAGATGATATACATGCAGGGTAGCTGTTTTACCTGCCAAAGGATTTGTTTCGCAGTCCATTCAGGCCTGAGATTTATACAGCCTTGCCAAACAGCACAGCCAAGTGGATGACATCACTTACAGTTAACGGATACAGTGGTGTCTTCTCTTCATCTGCAGCTTTTTTACCTGGCTGTCAAAGAGCAGAAGCAGAATGATGAGGTCATCCTCTGGTCATTCTGCTGTCTCCTTCTATCAGCAGGTTCCTCCTCAAAACACTTGCATGCAGCACATCTGATTGACTGCCAGTCCTGCCCCTCCTTTTCTCAGTCTTGTGCTGCTATATAGGTAAGTGCAAGAGTCTGATGACAAGTCAGAATCTGGGATAGTTGCATTTAAAATGCGTTTTATGATTTTATAATACATATATGCATTAATGCGTTTCTATCTTTTCAATATGCCTGGAGTTCAAGTTTAAATGGGTGTTTTTTTTCTAAAGAGTTATGTTGCATTGCTGATAGGTGAGTGAGATATGACTCCTGTAACTGATGTAAGTGATATAAGAACGTGCTGGGGGTATGGAAATGAATGAGACACATGATCAGTATCAGTGGAAGTTTCTTACATTAAATATATTGTTTAACTTTTAAATGTTATATTATATGTGCAGCTTGCTTGTCTTGGAGAAACCGCAGAGCTTGATATAACAAATCCATCGCTGCCACATTTCAAGAATATCTACTTGCCACACATTTCTCTTCTGGCTAAAATAAGAATGAGGATTGGTAAGTATAAACAAAACAGCTTGCATGCATTCTCTGTATCTGTGCTTTCCTCTCATCGTTCTTCTATTATGTGTTTTTATATCATTTACAAAGCACATTGTTGACTTCATATAAAAATAGATATAATTGCCTTGGCATCATATTGATTACGAAATGGGCTTCTCTGTACTTTTGTAGATCAATGTGCTGATTTTATTCGAACAGTGTTACTAGGACATGAATGGTAAATGTGTAGGGCAGTAGAAAGAGCAGAGAAAGAAACACACGCATATCTAATTATCTATCTAACACGTCCATTTTCTTGCTATTTCTCTCTTTTATTGCATTTGTGAAAAGTATTGTGGGCTGAAGGTTTGCTGTCATTCATTCTCCTTTAATCTTAATCGGGCATGATTCCTTTCTACAACTTTCAAATTTTCCTCTTTATGTGTTTTTCCTTACCCCTAGGATGTGGGAATACATGTCAATTATTTTAAATAACACACGTAAGTCTGAGCATGTAGAATTGCAGCAGGAGATATTAATAGTTTTCGTTTAAATAAAATCTGCAGCCTTTTATTAATCCCAGTTATATTCAAAGTATTTCTAAAAACCAACCCACTTTTTTTTATGGAGTTGTTGTTTTTTTTTTGCTATATGTGTCCCATTGGGGAGATTTCCATTAACGTTCTGCCCTGTAGACACAACAGGAAGTAGGAGGAAATCTCTCCAAATTGTGACTTAAATGTCTTCTTAGGCATTTGGCACTGAAACTCATCTATTGCTGTTTTGGTGGCAAATCAAAATTTTAATCTTTTTCTCACAGTGACAATGGTCACCGGGACAAATAGAGAGGGTGGATCTCCTTAATGGGGACACGGTCTGCAATAAAACATGACATATGTTCTAACCCCTTATCAATCTATCCAGAATAAAAACATAAAAAATACTGTTTATTTGTTAAAGAAAAGAAAGTCATTACATAGTGAATTGTTATGTTGATTTTGTGCCCTATTCATACCTGGTTATTAAAGAGCAATCTCTTTAACCATAGCTAGCAGCAGTTAGTGCAGTTCAACTGGACTTATTCTGGAATGTTTAAGATGTTTCTTTATTTACCAAGTAGATTCCTTAGTTCTTTCTCCCTTGGTTCCTCAGAACCGAGGAAGCTACTTGGATGAGTGGCAAACTATCTTCAAATTACAGAACAAGTTTACCTGAATGTGAATACTTAAACTTGGGCAGTATATATATGTTAATGTAGTATTGAAAACTTCCAAAACCTCCCTACTCTCCATGTCCTCCTCATCATAGCTAGTCATAAAATGTATGTAAGATAAAACGCACTACCTGTCTTGCCCAGGGCCTCTGCCATACTCTTCAGTGTATACCCAACAGCCAGTACTCTCTCCTCACATATCATGATTTATGACATAGATGATAAATAGTGAACTTCAGGCTAGTTTCAACAAATCTAAAATATGGTGATCTTTGTCAGATTTGCTTACCCTTCAGAGATGACATGCCAACACTATAAAAGTACAATGGAAAATATTAATATAGCTTGAACATTATGACCTAGTATTTTCTCAGTTTCAGAGCAATCATTGGATTTTCATTTTCTGATGTGTAGGGAAGGTTAGACTTAAGAATATTTCTTTCTTCACTGATATTGCACAAGCTTACAGTAGTTATCAACATAATTTACAACCTTTAGTCTGGACAAAAGGATTACCCAGCAGCAGTAATTGAAAATGGTTGCTATTTAATTGCCAGTGGTTTGTTTTTACATCAGTAATATAAAATGTATGTCATCCGGGCAGACATCCAGTGCCAGCTTTTGTTTTATGCTAGACAGCCGTGTGCTATTCACTGCTTTGAGTTTTCCTTTGTCAATGTCTTATGAGCTTCTTTTCAGTTAAGTTTATTGCAAAGGAGTCCAGACTGGGCTAGGACTATAAATACTGTTTATGGCTGCTTGTTTAATTCGTTTTCTTTCAATTCTTACATTTAAAGAAGACCACTAAGCATCTAAACAGACCGTGTAATGTGCAATTTCAGATAAACTACCTTTTCCATGAAAAAAAGCCACCTTTCGTTTATGATATTCTCATGCATCTAACAGTCATGCACGTTAAGAAGAGTAATTCCTTCTCAGCACATCAATGGTGGGGCGGGGGGTGGTGGTATGGAGCACAGAAAGCACACCTCCTGCTAAATCTCTGTGATCCTAAAGAGTCTATGTCATGAAGCAAAAAAATTGTGTGACTAGATTTTCATAGTGTGACTTGTGTGCTGCAAATGAGTCATGAAATGGGTTGTTCTTTAAGTTTTTATTGTTTGTTTTTTTTTTTGCTTGTTTCTAGGGATGCACCGTTACCAATACTAATATCAGTGTCGGTGCCGATACCGAGTCTTGGGACGAGTACTCGTACTTTGCCCACATGCTCCGATACTGCTCCAAAATGACTCCAAATGCTCCGAAATGATCCGCTCTGATAATGCCGGAACGTCCTCTGACCAGCAGTACCGCGCGGGAACATGGAGCTGCCTGGTTTCCTGATAGGCTGGGAAACCGGCTCCATGCTGATTGGCTGGGAGGCCAGCTTCCCAGCCAATCAGCATGGAGCCAGCCAAACAGCATGGAGTCGGCATCTCAGGCAATGAAGAAGCCGGCTGGCGGCTAATTACATGGTGCCCAGGTTCCTGATTGCCGAGGAAGCCGGCACCATGCTAGCGGAAGTACCAGTATCAGTACTCCTGCTCAATACTGAAAAACCTGTATCAGTACATCCCTAGTATTAATTATTTGTGATCCGCATCACTGGAGCCGTGGCAGAGGGGGTGTGGCGTTAACTTTTATACTTTGTACTATTAGGTGTCTCTCTTTCTTGCCTCACAAAATTGGGATGTATGACCTCTTGTTCTGGCGACCATTATAAAATGTTATATTTTTCATTACCTTCTGTCTAGGTAAATGAAAGTGTGTGCAATACATACAGTTAAAATTCCCTGCCTCAATCCAGTTGAACTATGTTCTGGGTTTTCTCCCTGCTTGCAGAAGCATTAACATATTCCTAGTGCTAGGTAAAATAAAAGTGCTAGCTCCTTGTTGCTATACTGGAGCAGAGTTCCCCAACAGCATTTTTAGGCTGCTGTCTGACATGAGCATGAAGGATGTGCAACAACATGCAACCCTCTATGAAGCAAAGTTCACACTTTCAACTGGCATATGTTTTGTTGTATGATATCTTAAAGCTGTCTTTTAACAGCACTGTTTCTTGTTTTTCTACAGGACGAGTGCTGACTCTCCAAGCCTGTTCTACGCCAGAAACATCTATTAACTTATCGGAGTTCTCACCAAGTTTGAATCTATACAAAACAGCATTAGAGATGTGTAGAGGTGCCTCATTTAGAGAATATGACTTGGAAGCAGAGTTACTTTTCCTAAAAGGTATCAATTTTAGGATTTTTAATCTGGCTACAAACCAAATACTACAACACTTAACTTGTATATGTCTATCAAATTATAACTAGCTTAATGAACAATATAAATATTGTTGCATAGCTAAGGTTATCATTAAATTGCAGTGTTAGGAATGAGTAAGGGCTAATTTTATATGCGTTTTGCATGCAATTCATCAATGTGAGTTTAAATAATATGTAGAAGCAGCTCAGTGGAACTCAGACGCAACTGGCAGTCACTGGCACCTAAAAAGACATTTTACTCACTTCTGAGTTTGTCAAATATGTACATGAGCCATAAGGCCTCATTCACATGAGAAACGGCCAGCATGTACAGATCCGTGCTGCGTGCATGGCCGTATTGGGCAGCTCCCAGGAAGGACAGGTTCTGCGTGTGATTAGTACGCAACCCCTGTCCTTCTCTATGGGACTACGTGGCCGTACGCCGCCCTACCCTCACCCCAAGTTCAAGTCCGTACGGGTGCGGGTGTCCCGGCTCGGACGCAGACAGGATCCATTCTGTCAGCGTACGAGTAGGGACACCCGCACGGACGTGCAGGGCGGGTGAGTGTAGGAAGACGTACGACCATGTAGTCCCATAGAGAAAGACAGGGGCTACGTACTAATCACACACAGCACCTGTCCTTCCCAGGAGCTGCCCGATACGGCTGTGCATGCAGCACAGAGCTGTACGTGCCGGCAGTTTCTCATGTGAATGAGGCCTAAAACTCATTGGACCATATTATAATTTTAGAAAGCACTATACCTGTTTGTGCTATAAAAATATGGGGGGAATTTATCAAAACTGCACAAAATCTGGAGCCGATACATACAGTAACCAATCAGCTTCTATCTTATATTTGTAAAGCTTAATAGAACAAATTGAAGAGAGGAGCTGATTGGTAACTATGGGCAACTACTCCAGATTTTGTCTGTTCCAGTTTTGATAAATTCCCCTCTATGCGTTCCATCTATATTGCATTATTTCTTTGTGATTCCAGATCATATCTGATATCAAACTGGCTTAAGCAATGCTTTCAGCTATTTCCTAGCAATAGTTAGATGCAAGTGCAAGACCTGCTTTATAAAAACTGGAAGAAAAGAAAGATGAAGGTGTTCCCAACATCATTAAGATGCTAGTGTCTATATTTGAACCCATATAAAAGAAATGTCAGTTACAATCTGCCTGAATTCCTCCAAGATGGCACCAATTATGGGTTTGATAGTATAGTAATATGTGGTTGTCCTAAAACTAAATATAACTGAAACTTCTTTAATCAAATGTATATTTAAAAAATGTATTACTTCCTTTTTTCATTCAGTATGTTTTTATCGCTTTTGATGTTGTTGAAATACAGTCTCTTTGACTTTAACTTCATTTTAGGTAAGACAGAGCATCTAATGTTTCTCCTTGGAGACCATGAAAAATCTAGAGCCATCCAATCCTTTTCTGAGGCTATAAATGTGAGCAGCAATTATGATCATAACTTAAGGTAAGAAAAATACAGGGTTTTGTTTGTTAGGTTGGATGACAAGTTATGGGATATGCTGATAAGTATATGCTTTTGTTGTCTACACACAAAATCATTTTATGAGAATTATCAGAATTATCAGGTCTGAGATTGGGAAATTATTTTTGATAACCGTTTTCACTAAATCATATGAAATGAATAGACACTGTTAAACTAATAAGAAGTGTTCATCTTCAATAAATTGTTAACTGTAGCTGCTTGCAATTCTGCATTGCAGTAATTACAACTATCTATAACAATATTAATAGAATAACCGATTTTCTAGTCATTTTTAGTTACAGGTTTGTATACAGTCTTTAAAGCCTGTTTTTTCTTCCACCCCTCATAGTTTAATAAGAAAAGCTTACCTGGAAATAGCTCTAATATATATTTACATGTCCAATCTGGAAACAAACAAACATACTATAACCCTTCGAACCACGAAAACACCAGATGCGCCAACATCAAAAGGAAAGGTAATTCTTCTATATATTAGATCAGTATTATTAGTTGCTGTGATAGTATTTTTTTAACGTCTCTACTGTGAATTATTAGACTAAAGTAAGCTTGGAATTAGAAATGGGAAGGATATTCTTTAATGACCGGATATACTACTGATATAGTGAGATAAAATAATACTCTGTTTTGGGTTTGTTCAGTAAGGCTGGGTTCACACCTAGGCGTATTGAATATGCGCGTTTGTCGCACGTTTCGAATCGCGCGTTTTCACCGCGATTCGCGGTAAAAAAAAACGCGCGACAAACGCCAGTTTCCGAGGGCTACTTGGCTGTATCCCAATGGAAACGCGAGACCAAAACGCCCCAAAGAAGTACATGTACTTCTTTGGGCGTAGTCCGTTTTGTATCGCGTTCGGACGGGCGGAAATACGGCAAGGTGTGAACCAGACCCATTGAATACAATGGGATTTAGATGTTTGAGTGTTTTGTAGAGCGTTCGTCGAGCGTTGAACACGCTACAAAACGGTCAGATGTGAACCAGGCCTTAAACATATAGCAAAGTGCACTATCCCATGACCAGCCATGATCAGAATTCATCCTTCACTATTCTGACTGCAGTTAGCTGAAATATGGTTTCTGTATGATCGATTCTACTAGCTAGCAAAATTGTTTACCGAAAACCTTTAAGCTGAACTCCACTCAAACAGCTTAATACACAGTTGAAGCTTTTTCAACAGCCAAAGGATATGTATTTCTGTCCATCCAGTGCAGAGATTTAGACAGTCCTACTAGCAGCTCAACAAGGCTGGTGACCTGACTTTTCTCTGGTAAAGTTATGCAACACAGCTAGGTCACCTCCCTCCCCCAGCATGTGACTATACAGCGAAAGAGAAGCAACAAACTGATGAGTTCCTCTCTCCACTCCCCTCTTCTTTATCATGTTCCTTGTCAGTACTTTTGAATGCAGCACCCCTGATTTGACCTAAGCACTGCCCAGTAAGTATGTAAAGCCCAATGTTTGTTTTTCTAAGATTTGTATAGTAGAGGGTTTAAAATAGTAAAGGGTAATAACCCCTGTCAGTTTAATTTTTGATGTCTGTGTCCTATTGGGGAGACTTTTTATCACTTCCTGTCCAGAGACACAACATGAAGTAAGAGGAAGTCTCTACAAAGTGAGGGGAATACACCTTTAGACAGTTATGTTCCCTTTGGAATATTTGCCCTTAACTCTAGTGGCAACTGTAAAATTAAGGGGTTTTCCATCACCTTTTTCTCCCTAGGACAAATGGACATGGTCATCCTAACTAGCAGGGACACAGACAGCAATAAAACTTGATAGGGTTTCTATCCTTCCCTACTCTATCCACAATTAAACCAAAAAATTATGGCTATGGATACACTTTAAGTTGTTTCCCAGCAACAGCTACATTATAAAAACTGAAAGAAGGGAAAGAGGAATGTATTGCTAACATTAGCCAGATGTTATTGTCTAATTTCTAACCTGTACAGAAGAAAACATTTGATTGGTTTCTATGAATTGCTGCAATATGTGTGTCATTATTCCTTTTTGTACACGGCTTGATTGAAAAAGTCTGGGTATGTTTTAGTAGTTCCCTCCTTGATTGTGTTGGTAGTTGGAGGTAAAGCTTAGATTGTGGTGGTTAAAGCTGAACTCTGGACACAATGCAAGCACTTGTGTCATAGCAGTTGAAGCCACTGAATATTCAAAAGCCACGTTCTGTGATGACTGTTGTCTTTTAAATCCCACAAATCTTGTTTACATGCGGGTGGAAGTACAGCTCCCGCTGTATGTCTGTGCCCCTGGCTCAGATGTAAACACTGCAGGTCTCAATAGACGCCAGCGCTTTGGTTACATCTCTGCCTCCCCTCTCCTCCTGGCTAGTCACAAGTCAGAGCCTGCGTGGTGTATTTTGAGAATGGCCAGGAGGAGAGTGTGGTGCTTATAGGACTTTAGTGCTGAGATCTATAAGACCTGCAGCATTTAAATCCAAGTATGTACAGAAGTACAGCAGGAGCTCTACTTCCACCCACATATAAACAAGAAGATTTATGGGATTTAAAAGATAGCAGTCATTACAGGTGGTGGCTTTTGTGTAGTCAGAGGCTTTAAATGCTATAACACTAGTACTGTAAATCCAGTGCTGGATATAATCTAAAACTGTAAGAAATTCTTCAAAAATGAGCAGGCATTTATCTTTTTTTTTTTCTTGGGATACCATTTATTAATCTTAATCTGAACCTTTTAGGCAGCTGAAGTGCTGGCAAAGGAAGGTGGGGAGAGAGCATTGAGCCAAATGGAGTTCTACAGACTGCTGGCATGGATTGCAATAAGAACTGCTACTCAGGTCCTTTTTATTTTTACTATAAATGCTTTTATCTACGTTTGTTCAAATGATAATATAAAGAAGATAAATCATTACTGTTTAAATAATATGGTCTGAACAATACATGAATAAATATGTATGTTTCAAGTAGTTATCTAAATAGGACATGTTTTAAATGGTGGTGCTATTTTACAGCACACAAGTGATGTCCTGTCCAGTAATTTTATAAGTCAACACTGCCATCATAAAACAGTAGGCTGCAGAGCAAACTTACATGCATGTCCTGTATCTCATTGTCCTTACAGCTATGGAAATCTTTACATGCACAGCTGTTATTTGCGAGTCAAAGCTTTTTCAGTAATGCACATAATGTCATATTTTTTGTTTTGCAAGCATCTACCACTCAATCAAAATATTTGCTAGTCAATGAATGAGTGCATTTTTGCTCACTAACCATTTAATATATGTATTATACCCATTACCTGTTATATGTTTACTGCATATTCTATTTAGTAGCACTGTTTGTTTCTTTTTATTGGTGATAAACTGATGGAAATGGCCCGATTCTGTTTTACACATTGAATATATATATATGTATTAAAAACAAGTGTTTTTCACTGTAAGTGAAAAATAGGCTCTTGATTGAGATCTCCCTGTGTAGTAGCATGTGGAAGCACGTTGTGACATCATCACGCACATGCGTGAAGTCATCACGCACACGCATATTGACATCAGGCAAACTTAACTGCCAGCGGCCATCTTGGTGATGGACACCAACAAAGAGAGGAGGGGACGTTCATCCGGCGGGATAAAGTATACCTTCCTCTCCCTCTCTCGTGCAGCTGTTGGGCTCTTGGTCTATGACTGAGTGCCCTCCTTTTCAGACGGGGTGACACCAATATGACTGACAGTCATTTTGGTGTCAACCCATCTGATGGTGTCACCCATTGCGGGTCACACCCCCCTTGTGATGCCACTGTACTGTGTGGAAATCTGCCCTTATTGGTGCCTATTGACTACTGCTCTGAAAATTGAAAACTTGTATTACAGTTCATGTTTTATGTTATGAAGCTGGTCATATGAGTGCTAGTATATCAAAGTGCATTGAACCCGTTCATGTTGTGTAAGCTACGTAAAACCAAGATTTTGTGAGACATGGTTATTCATCCCTAGATAACATCTGAAATTGTGCTACAGTGCTGTAATTTAGGACATGAAGGGTGTGATGCCACCTTATTTACCAGATCAGCATCTGGCTAAATATTAGCGAGTCAGGGTAGAAAATTAAGTCATACAAAGAGGCTGATTTACCGAAGGATACCGTATAATATTAATCAAAAGTGGGGGAAAAAGTGTTTTCCTTAAGTTTTTCCCTATTGTGTTTAGATTTTATTTGTACTAGGTGTTAGGCACCATATGTGATATAAATATATAGCCCTATCTGTCCTCTAAAAAATAATATATAATATGTGTAGGTGCACTTAGTAAGAAAGTATATTACTGCTGTGGAGGAATCACACAGCAAAAAATTTTAAAGTCCGTCAGTCCTTAACGAATAGAAACTGAAAAAAAAGCTCAGTCATGGAGGGGTTAAAAGAAGATTTTATGTTTATTTTTCAAAGTGGCACCTTGAAAAGTATTTACCATGTTAAGTTATATAGTTATTTATTAGAGGTATCATAGCTCTTTTAGACTTAAATTTTTTGAAAATATCTCTGATTTACGTTGATAAACTAGAGTGAATAGACATCATGTTGTAAGCATCTTGGAATTCTAATTTTGGATATTTAATATCAGGAGGATATTAAGAGGATCAAGATAACTCTCTTTACAACCTCACAATTCAATCTACATTGCATGCAGGTTTCATGGTGAACCCCATATACTGTTGGACATAGGGCAAATGGCTTTTCCTTTATTATAGCAGTTCTGGTCCTGATCTTAGCATATATGGGTATTTTTACTTTATAGATGATTTAATGGGCACTTATATTCAGCAATCAGCATGCATTTTTTGGCACCATTTTGCTAGCACATATGTTTTTGGCATGCTGTATTTTAACCTAGTTTACAATTTCCAGTTTTTGAATTCTCAACATTAATATTAGTGTGACAGTAAAAGGGATAATGTAGAAACAAACATGGACCCCTAAACTGAGATTACAACAAAAAAAACCTAATATACCAAGGACTCAGTTGTATTTTAAATCAAATACTTGCCAAAAGAAATGCTCTCATATACAGAACACATGTGGGGCCCTGCAAATGAATACCCAAACTGATTCATGATTCTACAAAGGTTTATTATATTCACTAAGAGTACTAAACCCTTCTCGATATGTATATCAAGTAAGGAAAATTCGCTTGGTTGTCCATACTTTCTCAGTAAAATGTTCATTATATAAATGGTCACATAAATACACATGAAAGACAGTCAGGTTTCAAAAAACAGCAGAGCAGAGCTAGACAGGACATTCTCCTGGGAGCTGGCAAGAAAGACAGTCTGATATGAAGACATCTGCTCTGTTTTTAGCCATGGCTCCATACTATTTTTATATCCCTTTATGTTGTTAAAATACTCCTGTAAGTTGTAATACAGGTTCTGTTATCATGCTTATATTCAGTGTAATACATGTTTTAATTCCTCAAATCCTTGAAACCATTTTAGTGGTGATATGCAGCTTGTAAATGATTTTTGCTGCTTTTTATTTATTTTTTATTAGAGACACATCTTTGAGGTATTACTCTTCTGGCTGTATAAGTAGCATCTGTTTCTGTGCAGGGTCTCTTGGAAATTTTATGATCAGAACAGATTTTATGGGCTGGCATAATATCCTATAATCAGATTTGTGAACATTACAGGGTGAAATCTGTTTTGCTTTTCACTGTGTCTAGAAGTTATTTAGTGCTGTAGTATGCTAGGAAAGGGAGCATTTGTCACCAGAAAGATTTTCTTCTGCAATGTATTCTGTCCAACCTGATAGATTGCAGAAGAAAATAGCCATTTCTTTTCTTCTGCAGCATTGCATGGACTCTAATGCTGTCCTTGCCTCACCTTCGGTTTAGAATAGAATAATAAAAAAATAAAAAAATGCCTAATAAGAAGGCTTATTAAACGTAGAGCTTATTTAAACCGACCTTTTTTTTGCACAATCAAGTTTAGAAAAAAAACAAACATATTCTTGAAGGACTTGCTAAAATTCTTTGGTCTGCCTCCCCTTGTTAGCTAAGGTCTCACCACTGCAAAAACACAGATAGAGAAAGGATGAGCATCATGACAGCAACCTCTAGCATAACCTACCTTCAGTTTTTAGTACAAAGCCACTGGCAGTCATAAGAAAGACAGGGAAATCCAATCTTGTTGTCACAAGGAATATACTACTGTATTTAACCCCTTCATGACTGAGACCCTTTTTTCAATTTTTGCACCCATGTTATATTTTTTTAATATATATTTTTTGCACGGATCGTTTACATATTGTGACCTATTCGAGGTCGTTACACAGTGGTTGAAATTTTGTATTGTCCCAATCATTTTCTGTTTTTCCACAGCACTATTGTACTATTAATTTTATTTTTATTTTATATATATTTCTTTTATGATTCTATGTAAGACATATCACTTGTTTTAGGGCTAGACCGCCTAAACCTAAAATTTCACTATTTCACTTGGTTATACTAAGTTTCATATTAGGTACACCTTTAGCGCTTTGATATATATTTTTCTCGACTGTTGATAGGATTCTTCTATCCTCTTTTTAGAGCTACTTTAGGTCTTAATTTATTATACATTTCCACTTTAGTCTCCTTTCCAGAAGCGCGGATTATCTATTTCTCAGAAAATATATAATGTTGGGGGGTTTTAAGTCATTTTCAGGACTAAAATGTGGAATATAACATGGGTGCAAAAAATGAAAAAAGGGCCTCAGTCATGAAGGGGTTAACTGTTGCCATAAATGTAGCTCATTTGTATCACTCAGCTGTCGATCCTCAAATCATCTCTGAATTCGTGTTGACACTGTCCTTCCTTCTGGAGGGTGGCTACTTTTCTTCCCGATGGTCCCTGTGTGTGTTGTAAAGTAGCCACCGCTCCAAGCTCACTCCTGTGATGGACTACAATCTCAATATAAATGAGTAAAATAAACATGAGATTGTAGTCCATCACTAGAGTGAGCTTGGAGCCGTGGCTGCTTTACAACACACACAGGGACCATGGGGAACAAATGTAGTCATCCCCCCAGAAGGGAAGGACAGTGTTAGCATGACTTCAGAGATGATTTGAGGATCTACAGCCGACTGATACACAAATGAGGTACATTTTTGTTATAAGTTAAGGTACTTGGATGTATTTTTAAGATTTAACTCATGAGTTTAGAGTCACTTTAACTTCACATATCTTTGTCTAATGAAAGTATCTGCAAATGTTATGGTTACATGGCAATTAAGCAAAGGAAATATGATGAGATTGTACCCAGCATGTGTTCTATAAAAAAAAACAGCGGAGGTGTCTTCACTTAAAATGACTTTGATGAAGAATAAGGCCAAATGATAAAAAACTATTGCTAACCAGAGACAGGAGTTACACTCCCTGTCATGAAAAAGATATTACCTTTCTTATACACTGCTAGCAAATTGCTCTAGGCAGGAAACTTCAGAAGCATTGGGAAATCTTTGCCTCCCCAGAAAGAACATTAACAAACAGAAAATTACCTGTCTATCGGAATGTCTTGCCGAGAATCTCCTCTTTAAAGTCATTGCTTCTTTAAATTTTTATAGTGAACTTAGTTTAGTTTTAGCAACAATGGTGCTTTTACTTTGAAACAATGTCTTGAATCTTTTCAAAGGTGGGTGAAGCCATGCTGGCATATAAACAGCTGATTGGAGAAAGCAATGTTGCTGTGCAGACTATTGATCCCAGTTTGCATCAGAACATACCATCATTTGCTTGTATAGATCTTCTAGCAAATTACAAGGAATACTTACAAGGTATGTATAGATACTGGCAAATGTTTATTGACATTATGCATTAAGAAAGTTAGCAACCAGTCCGTTTTCAGATAACAGAAATCACTTCAGAATTCTAATTGGCTACTTTGAGTCACTGCATTTTACACAATGTGCCTTTGTAAAAAAAAAAAGAGCATATATGTGGAATTTTTCCAATTTACTTCTATGAAAATATACAGTATAATAATATCACCATAAAATAAGCTATAAATTGAAAAGTCTTACAAATTTCCGGCTGATGATGGCCAGTGATGAGTGCTCTGCTTAGACTGTCAATAATCAGTTGATTGCAAGGTCAAAAAAAAACATTTCTGTCAATTTCTGGGTAAAAAAGGAAATAAAATATGCAGTACATCTCTGTAATAGCTGCCATTGTTTTTGTTTTATTAAAATGCTGCAAGTACACAAAATACCTGTTAAATCTGCCAAAAATCCAGTGAGCACCTAAATTCTTTTTTTAAGCTGACAACAGTCCCTCTGCTGCACTAAATTTGCTGGCAGGGATGAGCAAATCTCCTCCAAGTTTGGTTTGCCAAGGGCTCGGCTAATTTTGTTTAATATTCTGTGGACCTGAACTTAAAGTACTCCGGGCAAATAAAATCTTAACTCTTGCAGTATGGGGATAGCCCCACTGCAAGGGCTAGGTGCTCATTTTGCCTAGGGACTTAAAATAACAGAGATATACTCTCGTGGACCAAGATCCTGGCTGGCTCCTAGACTA
Organism: Nanorana parkeri; assembly: GCF_000935625.1. Classification (NCBI taxonomy): domain Eukaryota; kingdom Metazoa; phylum Chordata; class Amphibia; order Anura; family Dicroglossidae; genus Nanorana; species Nanorana parkeri. Next base: position 1,291,129 of record NW_017306400.1, on the reverse strand, counting down.
AGTCCCTTCAGCCTCTCTCCTGCTCTGCTCCAGCGATGGTATGTCCCTCAGCATTCTCACATCCTAACCACTGTATAGGATGGGATGACCCACGGGACCTTAGACCACCAGAGCAAAGGAGGTTTGAGCCTGAAGGGATCGGTCTAGGAGCAGAAAGTCCATGTGGCATCTGTTTAAATTACGGACATTTTTAGGGCTAATGGGCAACTACTATAAAACAAAATGGGAAACTAAGCACTGCCATATACGATTGCAAGAAAAAATACCATACAACATGGATAGGGTCTTTTCGTGCTGGTTTAAAGTGACATTAAAGTCAATTTTTTCCCCTCACCCCATGTTAATGTTAGCACTTACCTTAAATTATGTCTCTTAATCCGATCTTCTTCTTTCCTGATGCTTTCATCTGTCCCCCCAGCGGTGCGGCGGCTCTCCATTCCAGCGCTGGCTCCTCTCTGCTTGCAGTCTGCATGCAGGTGCACGCGTCCATAGACTTAACTTGTGTCTCTCTCCTCTCCCGGCCGAGAATACGAACTGCGCATTGCGCCCGCCCCAAGATGCTTTGCGGCCGCACGAGCAGTTTCAGATTCTCGGCGCGGGAGCGTGCAGCGATAACGAGGTAAGTTTAAACCGCTAAAAGGGGTTTTTTTTAAAAACATTTTGCCTATATCTACTGCTTAATAGCAGTAGATATAGGCAAAAAAACAGAGGGTTTAGAACCCCTTTAAGGGCAACATTTAACATACAGAAATCCTTTTAAATAACAGGCTTGGGGTGTCTTAACGCTGTACATGTAAAACAGTGGGATTTTCACAGACAGTCTCAGAGAGAGTGTACACCGGCAGCGCATATTTGGCTGTGGAATTTATTTATTTATTTTACCACTAGCTTGGCTTACCTAATGCAGAAGCACCCAAATCTGATAGGTTATTGTTTGTAGAAAAAAAGCTTTTTGCTTTATCAACTTTAGCTTTTTCAGCAATCAGTATCAGACCTGCAAATATTGACTGGCAAATATTGGCCAGTTGCTCGCTGTGGCTGTCCCTATTCTAACTTATGCAAGACTGTTCTTCCGCTGGCCAATTTCCATCAAGCTTTTATTAAGACATAAGAGTCTGCAGATGATACCTATCCCACCTGTAACTAACCACTGAATCATCACATTCTCAAACAATTCGTCCCCACACAGCTACATCCTCATGTATCACTTGCCCCTCCCTTTTAGATTGTAAGCCCTCATGGGCAGGGCCCTCCTTACCATCATATCTTGAATTTTACTGCAATTGTAATGTCTTCCTTATATTCTAAGGCGCTGCGCAAACTGTTGGCGCTATAAAAAATCCTGTGTAATAATAATAATGATGATACAGCAGTTAAAAAATGGCCAGCAGCGGGCCATTTTAATGATGGAAAATTGACCAAAATGTACTAGAGAAAGAGAACACAGGCAGAAGAATTAAGAGACCGCGGATGACCACGTATGATACAAAGAGCACAGGCTGATTTTTTACTACAAGAATGAAGATACTTCAGAGGCTACAGCAGTGTAAAATTGTCCAACAACAACATAATTTTAATCAAGGATAATAGGTGGTTTAGTTGCACAAAGTTCATTCAAAATAAAATAGAAAAACCCACAAAGGGAGTGACAATTGGAAATACCACCCTTAAACAAAAGACAACTTGCAGAAAAAAAAGGTATGCTAAGAATGGGACATCAGCTAAAAGTGACCTATCCCCTCAAATCAATTACACAATAAAATGAAAGACAACCCCCATAATAATAAAAAGGAAACAAAGAAGTTAATTGTCCAGAAAGCTAGCAATCAGAATTGAAGTACAGTTTCCTAACTCGCCTCAAACTTCCCCTGTGCACTTAGTGAGTGTTCCCTACAATAACTACCAATTTATTGACAATGGCTGCTCTGTGCTCCCCTTTTAATATTGAGGGGTCTTGCTTAACCAAAAGCCCCTGTATGACTCTAATAAACCTGCTTGCCATAGTTCAAAGGCTATGCAGTGCATTATGTCTTTTTTTTGTTTTCTTTTTAATTTCCTGGGTGAATCTACACATAAATTCACTGAGATTCTCAAATTTGCAAGATTTGCCTCGAGCCCTTGGTAATGGTGAACCGGACTATCATCCCTGATCCCTGGGGGTATTAGCAGCCCTGCCTGTGTTCTCTCCTGCTGGACTAAAGAACACCTTCCCCTTATATAGCATAAGGAAAGGAAGAGCTGTTCTGTAGTCCTGAAGGAGAGTATCAGGAAGAGTTGACAACACTAATAATAATGGAGTAGCACAAAGTTGTTTAGCTTCAGCTGGAAACTTACTCTAGACCCCTGGGGTCTGCCTGATTTTTTAATTTAATAATCAGGTGGATTATTTTTTAAGTATATCACCCTGGGGGTTTGACAACTTTTCTCGGTTCTCAACCTTTACAAAATAGCATTTCTATCTATTTTAATGAATTTACAATAAGCACATATACCACATTTAAAAGTGCCAAAGGGGTAAAGAGGGACTTGTGTGAATGTACAGTATGCAAAGTGCTACATAAATTGTTGGCACTATATAAATACCTGTAAAAAATAAATAAATATACAAAGAGGCATATGGCTCACATCTCACTCTCAAAATGGCTGGGGTCCAACATATTCCATTAAGATAAACTCCTCATGAATTTAATAGAAGGCCACCTACTAAATGCTGAACAATATGGTCACTTTTGACGATTTGTTCAATAAAATGAACATTTGGTGATCCTGCAAGATTTCCTTCTTTACAATATGGGATCTATCCCAACATCCTCCAGGTATATATTTTAAGCTTCTTACAACTACTCTGCCTTTCTTAGTATGTCCCAGCTTCAGGCTTGGCAGCATAGGCTTGTTTGTGCTTTAAAAAATATAAAAAGCTGATAAAAAATATATTAAATATATAAATATTCTTGAGTGCACACACCTATTGTATTGGCGGCAGGATCCAAAAATGTACTTGCTGGAAAGCAAATGCTTCTTTAAATTCCAATATACTATTGTCGAAGGGTGTTGTAAGAAGAACCATGAGCTGTCTGAAAAACTTTGCAATTGTGATATACTCACCCAATAAAAGGTATAATTTAAATCTATTATTGCGTGTACAAGATGCATTAAAGTTCCATCCACACATCACTTTCAGTGCCACACTGATTGCTTGCTGAATGATGGAAAAATGTTATTAATGTTATAGTGGCTGAAGGAAGGAATGAAAGCCACAATCATTGTCCAAATGAGCCCCTTTAAAACACACCTGAAAACAGTGAACAGAACAAATCAGAGCCTATTCTTGGCACATGTTTATCATCATCGTTCTTTCATTTAACAAGAAAAACACAGGTACGTAACATACAGCTGAAAAGCCTCTCATGTGCACTTAGCCTGAAATGCCAGTTGCACTGTGGGAGTTTCATAAATAACCCCTCATGTTGTTATTGGTTTTACTATAAAAAAAATGGCCATTTTACAGACCAAGAGCCACACTCACCCTGCTGTATTTCTCTTCCCGCTGTTGCCAGATGTGAAAAGATATTTTCTTTTCGGTTCTGTACAATAAATAAACATTGTTAAGATTAATTTACAGTGTCCTATAAATACCATAAAAGAAATGATTACAGGAAACCTGCAATAACAGAAATATTGGAGCTGCTGGTGCTGTATTTAAAGCTGAACCTCAGGCAGATGTAAAAGACGCGAATTACCATAGCTCTGTAGTCACGATGACTTCCTTAAATGTGTATATTTAAATGTAACTACCTAATTTTGACTTGGTATCAGCATCTTGCAATCCACTGTACAACAGAGTTCAGACGGGCAATCAGCTGTGCTGCAGTGCTCATTTGTTATCAAGGACTATGCGGATATGAGGGTAGAGCAGAGTGACAGAGATGAGCTGATTAGTTTGCTGTTTCTCTATACATTGACCAGTCAGAGGCTGAGGGGGGTTGACCTGTAATTGGTATTTAACTGCAGCAGAGACAAATCTGGTCCCTTATTGTGCCAGACAGGGCTGTACAGCAGAGTTATGTAGCTCTTAGAATTGGATGGACAATCCTTTGGCAAGTAAAACAGCTCTTATACATACATTTCCTATGTGTATGTAGCTGTCTGTTCAGAGCTCAGCTATTAAGATGCTGGCTATCCACCTTATCCTTGCTTTACTACAAAGTGAGTTGCTGACCTGAATTAGGCATGAGGGACAGTTTAGACTGACTTGCTACAGTGGCATAGTGGTTAGCGCTTCTGCCTTGCAGCACTGGGGGCCCCTAGTTCAAATCTCAGCCAGGTCACTATCTGCAAGGAGTTTGCATTTTCTCCTTGTGCTTGCATAGGTTTCTTCTGGGTGCTCTGGTTTCCTCCCACACTCTAAAGACATGCTGGTTGGTAGGTTGACTTGCTGCTGTCTAAATTGGCCCTCGTATGTATACATGTGAGATAGGGACCTTAGATTGTAACCTCCTTGAGGGCAGGGACTGGTGCTATATAAAATACCAAGAATACATAAATAATGAGGCCAAGATCAGAATGACAACCCCAGAGCCTTCACCTTTAAAAGGGAACCTGCCCTGAAATTTTTGTCCTCACAAATTCACATTACAGCAAAATCTGCTTTGCTCATGTAGGGCAAAGCAACGGGTTCGCTTTCATACACTTCTGCCCTTTCATTCAGTCCTCCACTCCACTGATCAGATGCCAGCTCCACAATAAATACTCAGTACGTCTAGGCATGGAGGAACATATGACTTATTTCCATTTACCTCGTATGACAGTGCTGCTGCTTGGACCAGTACTGTCACATAGAGCAGGGAAGGCATCCTCAGCCCTGATGAATCTCCGGATGAATCACTCTATATTCCCCGTCCTGCATTTGTTTATAATTTGATGCATACTTTTATTGGCTTCTTTAATATTTTTATTGTAGCAAATAACATGTTGCCAATTCATAGGTTCTCAAAATTGCACTGAAAAAGAGGAAGAAATTGCTGGATATCATGCAACAGAAAAGCTTCCTATAGGGGAGCTGTCTTGGGTTCATATCATCCGCTATCAGAATCACCTAATGAGGCTGAAGAACATTCTCACCCTGACAGGTAAATTGTTTCTTTTTTCTTTTTATCACTGCTCTGGTGGCAGTATAATCAAACGAAAACAGTAAGATGTAGGATGCCATCTATTCACCTTTAAAGATGTACATTAGAAGAATAATGCATAAAAAGCAACTTAGGGGTCTATTCACGAAGCTGCCGAGGGATCTAGCCGTAGCTTCGGCCGATCCTTCGGCTAGCTTCGGCCCCAGGACCCCTTTGGTTCAGTAGAACCGAGGGGGTGCTGTACGGGCTATTCACAATAGCCCGTACAGCTCCCGATCATGGCCGAGCAGCCGACAGCCTGCTTCTGACAGCTGGGCGGAGCCAGCCGTGATCTTACGGCTGGCTCCAGCCACTTTCAGAGAGATCAGCGTCCCTGGTTGCTAACCAGGGACACTGATCTCTAAACAGCTAACCCTCCCTGGCCCCCGGGAGCCTCCTGCTCCTGGCCACCAAGGAGAGAAACAATGCTGTGTCTTTTTTTTCTTTATTCTGACACGAGCGATGTCAGAATAGAAAAAAAAATTCTCCCATTAAAAAGCATTGGGACATTACTATTGGCTATTGCAAATTGAAATAGCCAATAGTAATGTCTCAATGCTTTTTAATGGGATAAAAAATTTTTTCTATTCTGACATCGCTCGTGTCAGAATAAAGAAAAAAAAGACACAGCATTGTTTCTCTCCTTGGCAGCCGGGAGCGGAAGGCTCCCAGAGCCCCCGGGAGATTTTCTTCTTTTTTTTTTACTTTTTTTTTTTTACAGCAGCAGAGCCGCCGGACAATAGGAAACTATTGGGCGGAGCTAGCTGTCACTGCTAGCTCTGCACAATCGTTTTCTATTGACTTTTTTACCTTTTTTAACTCTTTTTCTGTTCTGCTCGGTCCCTCTGAGGGACCGAGCAGAACAGCCGAGCCAAATGCCGCTCAGCGGCATTCGGCTATTCACTCACTGCTGTTCGGCATCTTTAGGAATAGCCGGAACAGCAGTGAGTCGAACTCCTGCTGCACTTCGGGTCGGCCGAACACGCTGAGCATATTCGGCCGACCCGAAGCCACACGAAGCAGGCCGATGTACGGCGGATTTCAGCCGATGTACGGCTGAAATCAGCCGTACCAGCCTGAAGTGAATAGCCGAACAGTGTTCGGCTCACTTCACTTCTGATCGGTCATTCACTCGGCTGCCCTCGGCAGCATAGTGAATAGACCCCTTAGTGTTTTTTGGTGCTTATGTTTTTGCATGGTGAGTGACTTCACTGGAGTACGGGTAAGATATCAGGCAATGCTACCCGGTAAATAAATGCAAATAACCCATTCCAAAGAGAGGAAGATCTTGTGAATGTCAAGCATCACATGACCTTTATAGAACCCCAAAATCTTTGCTGATGGGATCCAGCTGCTGTAATAGTAGCCTTAATCAGTCTTGGTTCTAAGTCAACAATAAACCTACATTAAAATGTTGCTCTTCATGTGATTGCATAGAAAAATTCAGAGTAATGTATTTACATTGCAATTGATACTAAAATGTATGCAGGACAATTGGTAGGCAAGATGTTGAATTACATTCATTGTTTAGCCTTTCCTTCTATGGTAACCCAATAGGTAGGTGGGGGAAAAGCTAAAGACCTGTCATGCAAAAATTGCATTCACCCAAAAGTCCTCTTTTCTTTTTGGAGTGGGTTACTTGCATTTGTGAAAAAAACAGACAGCCTTTCAGCTGGACTCATCTAAGCTAAAATAAAACGTAAACTCTCATTTATGAATGGCTATTCTTAACTGCCGATAGTCCATGCCAATGCATAACCATGGATAGTCTGCTAAGAACTGCTCTGTGTTCCTTTTCTTTGCCGACAAACATTCTTGGGTTTTTGGATCTGGTAGACAAAAAAATAAGTTGAAACTCCAACTTTGACAAGGTAACAAACAACACCCCAACCACTCTCCAGCTGAACTATATACAATGCAAAGATTTTAGCACACTTTATTGCAGATTTTTAATTTTCCCTTTTCTGATGCTGACTGCTATGTAGGAGCGTCCTCTATTATACATATACTGTATAAATGCCTGAAAATCTTTCATCAAACTGTGCGGAGACGTCTGGGAAAAGCATTGAGCCAATCACACAAGCAGTATTGACCTGATTGCAAGAATGGCTTAAAGCATGAAACAAACTTAAATAGACCCCCCTCTTATTAAGCATTCGTATAATGCTCTAAATTTAGAAGCTGTTGAAATAATTAATATAGCACTTATATAGAGTTTTACACCTACTAATCATTCATGCTTTGTGCTCATCCCTCTATTGCACCATGCTGATGTACACCATAGTTTTGCATCTGGGATGATACATATAATATGCTAGCGGTTTGAAGTATTGGAACCAAGTATCACTTATGCTATAAAAAGTTTAGTTATCTTTAAAATATGTTTTCCTTTCTTTTCTGAGCTCCTCAACATCTTTAACCAAAACTTTATAAATAATGAATCATGTGCTCACAAGACAGACATATGGAGATAATGGACTGTGGACATGACAGTACACATTGGTGATGGCTATGTGATGGCAAAGAAACATGAAATTACTGAACTTCTAATGGCTTCTTAAATGACTATCTGACAATTTGATTGTGCTCTCTCTGCATTTGTACTATATATAATTACAAAATAAGGAAATTGTTTTTGCAGGTTTTTCAGAGGCAAATGATGGGAAAGTGTCTGCTGGTGACACATTGTACACATCTGTTTTTGGTAACGGGATTACAGTACGCTATGCAGGGATGCATCTGTTCCTCAAGAAGTATCTTTATTCTTACTCCACCTGCTGTGTGATTGACTTCCCTGCAGAACTTCTCTGGGGACTGGAGAACAAGTCAACAGTATTTCACATTCCATCTAAGGTACAGGAAATTATAACACCACACTGAATTCCTTTTCTTATCTCATCTAAAGAAAATATGTAATGGTGCTAAAGGTAGGTTAGACTTCTGAGCATCAAAGGAAGCATTTATGACTTAATATCTGCACATTCCATAAACTTGCCAGGATTACCAGACATTGAACTAACATTAGAACATACTGTAAGGTTAGAAGCTGAGATAATATACCGTGTTTAAACAACTTAGTACCAACATCCCTTCTAAAGCAAGTACATCTAATTTACAAAAAAAGAGCGTACAAACAGGTAAGCAAAACATTCTGATAATTAAACCAATATTTAATTAGGTTATATTTATGTATTAAATATATTCTGTGTGTATGTATGTATGTATGTATGTGTATGTGTGTGTGTATATATATATATATGTATATATATATATGTATATATATATTGTGGTAGCCCATGGCAATGCCACTGTGTAATTTCGCAAAATAGTCACCCAGGTTTCTCTGCCAGAGGGGCTGAGTGGTTCTAGGAAACAAAAACTGGAGACGGAAGCGCCACTACCTAGCGCAATAAATGTGGTAGAGTGGGGTGTAGGCGTAAGAGTTGTACTCACCTGAGGCTGGGTGAGTATTCGCTTGTAATCGTCCGGTGGTGGTCAAGCGGATGGGGTGGAGGTGGTAGTAGTCCCTCTTTTTCAGGGTGGCGTGGTGTTTCGACTCAGTAGGCAAATGGGGATACAAACACGAGGGGGTGAGGTATGCAATGGTGGGTGAAAAGGGGTGAGCTTCTGTAACTCACCGTGGGGATAGTGGAGGGCGACTCTCAACGATGACGGCGCGGCCTGTGTGGTGCCTGGGCGGTGGGCCGTGGAGTGGTCCTCGAGAGTCCTGGCATGGGAAGCCAGGGAGAAGCTGGCGAAGCAGATCACTGCTTCATCAGCTTTTTTGTGGGTCCCCAAGTGACATTAGGGGTGGTAGAAACCCCTGATATCTCCATAAAGAGGACCTGCCCATGTAAATTATCTATTACATAGAGGGCTTGTTAGCCCCTATAGATAGCAATAAAGTTAACTGTTTGCAAACATGCGTTGGGTGTGCTTACGTGCGAAAATTATGATTGCGCCGCACATGTTACATATCACCACGAACGTCGGAGCGTGAGCAATAATTCTAGGGCCATCAATCTTTGTTAACACTAAACTGAAGAGTGGTAAAAACTTTTTAAGTGTCGCCTATGGCCAATTTTGGGTGTGGTAGCATTTTGCGATTTCGCGGGCGTGCAATTTTAAGGCCTGCCATGTTTGGTGTCTATATCCCTAACTTGACCACGTCTTTTAGATTTTTCCAAAAAAGTAGGGTAATAATAAATGTTTCATAACATAACGCAGGAAAAACCGTAGTTTTTTTGTTGTATAGTAAAACGTAAAACCCCCAGTAATTATTAAATGCCACCAAAAGAAAGCTCTATGTGTCCTCAAAAAATGATATAAAAATAATCTAAGTACTGAAAAATTACCCTGACAGGAAGGGGGTTTAACAACCCGGTCTTCAAGTGGTTTTATATATATATATATACATACTGTATATATCAATCGCAAAAGAAACGTTACCTCAGGATACAGGCGATGATAGCAATTTTTCAAACAGAAATCATAAATAGACTTCAACTGAAGTGTACAAAGAATGGTTCATAAGTTGAGACAAGACTTCCCTGCAGCTAATATCATGGGCTACCGAGCTCCAAAATAAGGAACTATACCACTTGAAGATCAATTCATAAGGTACTGTTCATACACACTATGTGTAAGATATTCCTCTTCAAATAAATAAATATATATGGCACGTATGACGTTGATGGTCATACGTGCCACAGGAACCCATGCAGTGTGTGGTGCAGTTCATATACTGTGTGTCTGGGAAAATGTAAGCAGATGGTTATTCAATCAAGTCCTCCATAAACATTCTGATCCTTTACATATACATGTGGTATAGCATTAAAAGGGTTCAGCTGGCACAATGTAATGCAACTCCTCATTTCACCAATATACTGTATATCTCTGCATTAATAGGAGACATAAAAGGGTGCTAATTAAAGTGCTATTTGGATTCCCCCTAGCAGGCTCCCAAAACACTGCCTTAGATTTGCTAGTAGCATAAAAAATGGTCGCAGAGCAGGCTTGAGTTTTACATATGTTCATATATGGAATGTTTTAGCTTGCTTAGTGAGACAAAGACAGAGGGTAGCAAATCAGATTATATTTTACCATTACAGTGATTTGACATCTGATTAGTTGCTTGAATTAATTGCAGTCGCACATCAGTATTGCTTTTTGAACAAGTCAACCTGAATGCATAACCTAGCAGCAGGAAATCTGGACACTGACATTATGTACATTTTGTAGCTTGACTGTAAAATGTCAGTGGAGTTATTTAAATAAAAATAGATCTTTACCTTTTCAAGTTCTGTATTTTCCAACTCAGAATTGCAGAAAAAAAATAACTGAGAATAAACAGAATTTAGTTTTTTTTAAAAACAAAAAAAACCCTATAGCAACCATTCTTCTTAATGATTCAACTAAATGTCATCGCTCTCCTAATAAATCAGTTTTTTTTTTTTTTTAATTATTACTGTGTTTACATAAATCTCAGAATTTATTTTCCTAGAGAAAATGTTGTTACCTTAGAAACTACCAAGTAATTAAGCTTTTTTTTTTCCACTTGCTGTGTGCTCGCTAAACATCATTTTGTGTTTAAGGCAATTAAATGACATGTGAATGCTAACTAAAATATACACACTGTCTTCTGCTCTGAGAGTTGCAATTTCCTAAATGCCAGCAATGACCTTACCATCTGTTTCCTTAAATGGGGGTGCCAGCTGAATCAGTGGGAAGCCTTTACATTTATAGTCTTGCAGATCTGACTTTCTATATGCGGCACATAAAGCTCATCTTTATAACAGATGAAATCGACCCTCGTCTGCTATACGGCTTCATATTATCAGGTCATATATGTTGCTAGTGTAGAAATTACACATAGGGTCATAAGAATAAAAAACTTGCAGCTTGGCTCGGTTTTAATGCAGGTTATCCAGCTTCCATACCATCTTGGCAGAAGTAGAGTTTTTGAATTGACCTCCTTAAATAGCTGGCTTAAATCGAAGGAATTATGAGAGTTTGCATACTGTACAACTTGCTCGGGTGATTGCAGCTCAGATAATCAGCTTATTCTAGCATTTTCACTGGACAGCTGTTCATAATTTACCCAACATGATGTCAGTGGAAAAAAGGCATTATGTGTATTTGAGTACATATCACTCTTGTATGGTATAAAACGTGTTACCTCTATAGCTACATTAACATGTCACCCTAGCTTTGCCTTACTACTTGTGATCTCTCACACATCCTCAGCTAGACTACAGTGCTAATGAATAGCCATCTTTACACCGATGCATATGATTTTGCACAAAGTATATTATGCAGTTCCTTTCAAGTGTAACCATGCAGATGCAATAACTCTCTACGGGGTATTACATACAAACTCTGTACTGAAATTCAGTTATTACGTTGCTAATCATTATTAAATCCTGAGCTCACTTATTGAATGACCTTTCTATGAGAAGGAGAAAGTGCTTAGTGCCAAGTAAGAGTTGAATATGGTGGTGGCTGAAGCACTAGTTGATCCTATTACTGTGTACAGAAGCCCACTAACCTTGACAGGCACACAAACAGGCAAAGTTCACTCATTATAATGTGTTGCTTACCATAAATATTGTTATTTTTAGCAATGTAACTGTACTTTCCATTTCTGATTGTCCATTTTAAGCAATGATAGCCAATCACCAGTGCTGGCACATGTAATAAGTCATATGTTCCTCTATACCTGGAGGTACTGGGTATTCTCTTTGTTTCTGGCAGCTCAATGGATTGGCAGAGGAGCATAGGTAAGGTAAGTATGTGCTGCTGGTGAGGGGGGTATTAAAGCAAACCTGCTGTTTGCTTATAAGCCCAATTCCATGTTTTTAATGCCTCCCGACCCCTCTCCACCCCTGAAAGTGTCCCCCCTCTGCACGTTTTGAAAGAAAGTCATGAATACTTTTATATGCAGTCTTCTGGGCAGTACTGTGACTTCACAGGTCCTTCCTTTTCTCCTGAGTGGTGACGAATAGATTTTACTCTTCAACAGACTGGATCTCACATATTGACATGTGTGCTTTGAGCCCAGGCTAGCATGATGATGCTCCCCCAGGAGGTGTGTCCACGATGGCCTGGGCTCACAGGAAGTCGGTTGGATGAGGCGGGGCATCATTTAATCTGGAAGAGTACCAGCACTTGATCTGGAAGTAGTGAGCATGTAGAGGATAACACTTGAGGAAAGGTGATTTTCCTTTTTTTTTTTTTGTCTAGAGGTGGAGTTGGGCTTCAAAGCAGAAGTAAAGCTATTAAAAGAAAAACAAAAATTGGGCCCACAGGAGCATTTAGCCATAATGTGCTAGTATGCACAGCATATTAGCACATTATGGCAAACTTACCAACCAATCTTGCGATGCACTTCTTCTTCACTGACACTTCCATCTTCGCCCCAGTCTTCTTATGGGTTTTGAGTGTTCCGCCATGTGATGGGCTGGGCCCTGATGACATAACTCCCGCGCATGCACGTGGAAGTTACTTTATCTCTGCACTGAGCTGCAAGGCTCAGCATACAGAAATAAAATGCTGAATGGTTAAAGAAGCATTTACGGCAGAAGATACTTGCACAATCTCTTCTGCCATAGCATGCCTGCCTATTGGCATTTTTTTATACTTACTTCCACTGTAAGATAACTTACATGAAATGTATTCTGAGGGTAGTATGTTAGCTTCCATTGAAGTATGCTGGCTTCTTCTAAAAATGCCTGTCTGTCATTCTCATATATTGGCTTTTTAACGTTCTGAGTCAGTAACCCAGAACATGTATGCAGATAGATTTTTGACTTAACACATATATGATAGAAAATATGCTGCTTCCAATTAAACTTTTTTTGCTTTCATAACCATGTGTTACAGTTAGGCCTGAATAAGGTGGATGTTGTATGAAGAGGCTTTATCTTTAACTTGTGCTTAACATGTCACTTCAGCCTGTAGCTGTCCTGACACATATTCCACTTAGAGGACAATGGCAGATAAAGAATTTTCAAAAACAACTAATAATGTAAATGCATCACCAGATACTGTGCAAGCCTTTAAACAGACTATTTAATAAACAGCATGCATCTTTTGTAGAACATGTTCCGGCATCACACTGTAATGCATATAATCATAATATCAGACTTCAGACAAAAGAACAATAAACATCTCTGACATTGCTAAGCAGTATCATATTAAAATGTTGTATAGGCTTATTTGTTCCTTTTGCTTTTTCATATATTATCATTCTGTTTTCCTTAGATCACTGACTGCGGTAAACTGACAGGTGCAGGCATAATCATGTATTATCCTGACTGTTGTGGATAGCTAACAAGCATACAATCTTTTGATTATTTTGTTTCATTATAGAAACAAAGCTTTGCTGCTTTTAAACATGTCATGATGAATTCAGTCAAACGCCCCCTGTAATGTAATGTTTAAGTGTGGTTTGTGCAAAGATGAAAGCATCATTATGCAAGCATCCTTTATTGTGATCAGATAGGGCAGATTCTCGATGGAAATTCAAAAAGGCCTTTATTGAAAATCTAGCAAACAAATATGTTGATTTTATGAAATAATTAAGCTTCTGTAAATGTTAAGTGCTGGCTGTGCTGTGCTTCCTCAGAGTTATTGATTTCATTTTTCATTGGTTTCTAAATGAACTACTATGGTAGGATTTGAGGGCTAGGGTGATTTCATCTAGAACAATCTTATGAAGAAAGTTCTGTCCCGTGTTTTATTTTTTTTTATGGAGATCTATGGCTCCTTTAGATAATTTGTAAGGATGTGCAAGCAGAGCTTTCACTCATATGGGCTCATGTATAATACACCAGAATGGCCAAATATGGCCATACTGCTGTTTTAAAAAGCAGAATTAGTTACCTGGTAACTCAGTTCCCAGGAATCATGCAGCATGACATACCCAGAGAGAGATGGCTGGCCCACCAGACAGGAAACACAACCCCTTCAAAAAGCAGTCCTGCTCACTTTTGTCTCAGTCTGCAAAAAAAGTAATTAGAAGCAGGCAAAACATATACCTCCAACAGTAACATAACATTACATAGTGATGACGAGTGATAGCAAGAAATTCTACAGAGGCAGGAAAAACACACCTAAACTACAAACTATGCCTGGGAGAAGCAAGGTCACCAAGCTAGGTACCATACATAGGACATGTGCAATAGGAATATGTATACACAAGCTGCTGTAAATGTAAGCTCACTATAGGGCAAGTCTTTACTTCTGAACAAAAAAAACCAAAAACATTTACGTTACATTGCATACATTCAATTCAGTCTAACTTGCCCCAGGCAAATGAACTCATAAACAGAATTGTCTTCACTAAAAAGATCAAAGACCCAAACCATAAAGAGGTGCAATGTTTGTGCATGAAAGGATTGTATATGTTTTGCTAATATTTACTTTTCAACTATATACAGAAAAATGCAAATTCTGTCTTGGTAGTAAAACAGTAATGCTTGACATGTCTGGTACATGTAGAAAAAATATAGCACTTGAATGTAATCAAACTGTAGTGCCTCTGAATTTAACCTTTGAACCTAGGCAACTGCACCCAAACAAAGTGCTCTACTAACTGTAGTGAGGTGCGCATGCTTGAAGATACATAGCCAGCATTCATCCCATGACCATACAAGCAGGTAAGAATGTATGATGACTGTCTGAACCTAATAAACCATATTTGCAGTTTGATGTGCAAGAAGCACAAGACTAAGGGGGTTATTGGAAGGATTAAGCCGTAGCTTTGGCTAATCCCCGTACTGCGGCTGTTCTCCCCGCAAAATGTAAACATAAAAAAAATAACCGGCATGTGGTCCCCCTCTCGATCCATATCAGACCCTTTAGGTCTGGAGGGAAAGTTGGGAGGGGCCCCCCCCCATTGGCATGGGGACAAGGTGCTTTTCCAGGGTGACCCCTGGAAAGGTACCCTCCCAATGCCGAGGGCATGTGCCCTGTTTTCCCCCCCATTTTTTATGGGTGGGGTTTTTCTTTAAAATACCTACCAGACCTAAAGGGCTCGGTATGACTTTTGTGGGGAACCCCGTGCATTTATTTTTAACTTGGGGTCCCTCCTAACTTTCCTACCAGACCTAAAGGGTCTGGTATGGTTTGGGAGGAGGACCGCACGTCATTATTTTTTTTCTTTCTTTGGTTTACATTTTTTTAATTCTCCTCGCTACCTCCGAGGTAGTGAGCAGAATAACCCAGCCGAATGCCGCTCAGCAGCACTCGGCTATTCATTCACTGCCGTTCAGCCCCTATGAGATTAGGGGAGAATGGCAGAAAGTGAACTGACGTGCCTTCGGGTCAGCTGATCCAGATGTTGGATCCGCTGAGTTGAACATGTTCTTCACTTCGGCTGAACCAAAGGGAGCCAAAGCCAGCCGATGTATGGCTGAAATCAGCGTTCAGCTCCCTTCACTTCGGCTTGGTTATTCACTCGGCTGCCTGCGGCAGCTTAGCTACACAACTGAGCAAATGAGGGACACTGCTTTTTAAAGTGCTCTGTGGGCTTTATTTCCTGGCTGGAGGGCGGAGCCATCTGTCTCATGTATGCTATCCTGGGGACTTGGGTAAACAAATTACAGGGCGGTAACCACTGGGTTCCTTACAAATGTACTATCCCCTTTGCGTGCCTCTGTAGCCTAAAGCAAGCAAATCCCCATTTATTTTGATGAAGGAGAAATTAAAAATAATGCTGGCAGGAGAAGACCCCTATCACATGACTTATGTTAAGGTCATGTGACATGGCCCTCCTTCTCTGAGTGTTCTTTGCAGCTTTATGCAGAAAGCATTCCAAAGGACACCGTAGGTTCCATGCCACGCTCTGCATTTTATGAATGAAACTTAAAATGCAGACACAGTCTGAGATAATGGGGGTGATTTACTAACCTAAACACACACACACACACCAGGTGTGTGTGATTTTCACACAGCAAAACGTATTTATCAACCAAAAAGTCTCTAAAAGCATATTTCCACTAATGCCATATATGGAAAAATCATGCACATGATGCATATATAATGCTGCTTCACAGTTTGGACAAAAATGGTTAGCTCATGCATTTACATTCCTGCATTCATCAACGCAAGCAACATAACATAGAGCTAATTTACACCACATTACCTTGCAATTCATTGCAGGGCTTTCCACAACACACCTGCTGGGTGTGTACACACTACAAAGGTGTTTCGATTCCTCCCATAGATCATGCTGGGAGGGAACACACTACAGAGGTGTATACACGTTCGTGGTGTGTTTAAAAGGTTAGTAAATCAACCCCAATGACTGTGATGTCCTGTGGAGAACAGATAATAGTGTTTGCTCTCTGTTATAGATCTGTTCCTAGTGTATCTTATCCTAGTTCAGGTGTTTTACTATGTGGTGGTATGTTTACAGTTTAAAATGGATTTTTTATGTATCTGTATTTACTATATTTCTAACACTTTCTACAGCACCATGAAACACGTTATAATAACAATAATAATTGTATTAGCCTATTGTAAGCTCAGGCAAGAGGAAAGACAATTTATTAATAAACCTTTAAAATTGTAAATACTCACTGATCAGTGTTTTGGGGAAAAAAGGACAAAATAAGCATACTAATATGTCATATACATAGAATTATAGAATGTAAAATAAATACATTCTATATATAATCTCATTCATGCACAAAGCTCATTTACTTACTATTTATTAACATGTTTTGTTTTTTTCATTCAATAAAAAAAATTAATTTTTGTTTTCATTACATTGGAACATTCAAGCACATCCGAGGTATACATTCATAGGTCATGACATAGTATGAACTATGATATTCCTTAACCTTCTACCTTATGGTCACTGCTGCCAAAGGGGCAATGCTGATGTTACCAGTGCTTAGCAGTAACCGGTAGTCTGTTTTTCAAACCAAAGATCCAGTATAACTAAGTAACAGCTTGTAATCTGGATCTAACAAAAGTAAAAATAAATGAGCGTAAAGGGACAAACATTTTCCCTCTGCCACCCCAGCCTTACGCCGGGTGAAAGAGGGTCAAGGAGGGGGTAAAAGCAGGATAGAGAGGGGGATAGAGTATAGCAGAGGAGTAGAGTTGGGAGTGAGGGAAGGTAGGAGTGGCCCATTCCCGGTGTACTGGTAAGGGGATGAGTGACCATTCTCCAAGTTCAGAGTGTCGGTAATCGAGCGTCAAAGGAGTGCGTCCGTAGATGTTGCATCCATGGGATCCTATATCTGCTCAAAGCGTAGAACTTGATCGATCAACTGCGCCTGTGAGGCATTCGTTAGTGAAGAACCATTGGAGTCTACGTTCTACTTCCGCAAAAGGCAGAGTGGGGGAATGCCATGATGTCACTACTGTCTGTTTAGCCGCTGTAAGGCCATGCAATAAAAATTTGTGTTGTTTAGTTGTGACTTCCTTTGGGGGCAGGTTGAGTAGGGCGACCTTTGGATCCGGTGTCGGTGTGAGAGCCATAATTGATGAAAGAAAATTAAAAACTCGAGCCCAAAATTATTAACATGTTTTAATCTGTTTGTTGTTTAACATTATGATTCTAGATATAACACCTAAAAGTTTGTTTGCTGTTGCTGCAAACTACTGTCATTGACTTGGTGCATACTGTAGGTGTAGTTTGCCCATAATTAATGTTGTTTTGTTTCCTCTGTTTCAGGAAAGTTTAAGAAGTAAAGAATCCCATCCAAAAACACCGGTGAAATCTTCTTCTAGTGTGTCAGCCAATAACAAAGTAGAAAGTGAACAAATAGCGACAAATGCTGTAGACAAGGAGTTGTGTATACAGTGGTGTTCTCCATCTTTAGAGAAGTCAGGACACATTAATCCCATGGTAATATTTCATTTGTCCATATTGACAATTATGGCATATTGTGTTTGTGGGTATATTTGTGGACACACACACTACATTCAAAGAAGGTAGTAAGGTTAGTGACTCGCACCTCACACTCATTCAGCTGTTAGTGTCATTTAAGCTTCAGCTATTCAGCACTTTAAACAACTTTGCCTTTATGCCGCAAGGTAATTAGGGTAAGCCTTGCACAATTGTGAATAAATGTTTAGTGCATTGGATGTAGTCCATAATCTAGGGTGGATATGAGCTGCTAAGGTATGAATGGCATGGTGAATCTGAAAACAAATGAGCTAGCCTTAGTGGGCAAGAGGCTACCCTAAGCCAGCCGCCTTCTTTCTACCTTATGCCAGGAGGCAAGGTTCCAAAATATGTCTAGTAGGACAGAGACAAGCTGGGATGCCTCCAAAAACATTTGTATATATAAGAAGATCTAGGGGGTGATTTACTAACCTAAACACACGCACGCACTAGGTGCGTGTGATTTTTACACAGCGGAACGTATTTATCAACCAAAAAGTCTCTAAAAGCATATTTCCACTAATGCCATATATGGAAAAATCATGCACATGATGCATATATAATGCTGCTTCACAGTTTAGACAAAAATGGTTAGCTCATGCATTTACATTCCTGCATTCATCAACACAAGCAACACAATGTAGAGCTAATTTACACAACATCACCTTGCAATTCATGCAGGGCTTTGCACAACACACCTGCTGGGTGTGTACACACTACAAAGGTGTCTAGATTCCACCAATAGATCATGCTGGGAGGGAACACACTACAGAGGTATATACTTGTTCGTGGCGTGTTTATAAGGTTAGTAAATCAACACCCTAGTCTCCTTTTGATGGTCAAATGTGAAGGCATTGAGCAACTGCTTCTTCAAAACATTTTTTTATTTTTATAGTCCTTCAGGCAAATTAATTTCCAGCTGTTTCACCTTTGTGGTTAAAGGATTGTTGCTGTGATACTTCAATTCTAATTATATGAATAATTCCACACTTCAACTACAGGAATATTTGTCAGCATGCTACCGTTTCTCTTAATGCTAATATTCATTATTTGTCAAAGGTATTAAGAGAGAGTATTACAGTCAACATTCTAGCTGGCAAAAAATATTTCCCACTAAGTACATGCTATTAGTTTAATAAGTCCTACAGTACTTCTATGTCAAGTAAGTCATTACCGTTATTATAAACTATCAATACTGCTATAAAATTGTTGTTCTCTCCATAAATGTTTGTTAATATTTGTGGATAATGAATATACTTTAGGCAAAATAAAATACAAAGTACAATAAAAGAAAACAGAAACCAAATGATTTTATTATGCTTGTGAACTGATGACTAGTTGCCATGGGTTACGGTACTACATATTATCATTGCTCCTTATATTGCCTTACTGAAGTTTTGGAAGCATGAACTATAACTTAGAAATGCATATAAAAACTTTCACAAAATGTTTTCACACATACACACTCAACAATTCTGATATACATATTCTATTCTGAGAAAATAAAGAATTACATGATGCTCACAAACATGCATTCAGTGTACACAGCCACACAAATATTGCATCTTTACACAACTGTATATATAGTAATACATACCTACCATTGTATATTTTAGGTGTTACTAATGTATGCCTACAACAAGCAGAGTATAGATGTTAGAGACCTTAGAAAGTGTGATCCAAATGAACTTCAGTGTGGCTACATTCAGATTTCTTTGCCATGGTAAGTGTCAAATCGAAATGTGGGCATGTTTAATCTGTAGCATGATTAAAGGGTAACACTGGGATACAAATACAGTCAGCCAACTGCTAATTGCTGTCTATAAAACACTTCAACTATGCACTATCCCAATCCCAATCTAATTTTAAAAGATCCATTTCCTGGAGACCGTTTCTTTGTATACAGTCCTTATGCATCTGTTAATATTTATGAGGAAAAGTGTGAATTTTATACCTGTTTGGTCACTCCTTCTGCACCATATCATTGCTGAATATTGGCTGTTTTTCCATTACAAGGAAGTCTGCTTTTTATTATGTTTAAAAAAGAAGTCTTATGCAAAGGTATATAGGTTACATAGACCAGCCTTTTCAGGCGTTTTACCACATATCTGGTGCACAGTATAGTTCGTACTTGCACTGGGGGGGGGGTCCAGTAGATAAGAGCCCCCTTACATTGGGGGTTAATAAGAACGGTACCAACTTGACTGTTGATCAGTGAAACAGAACTCTCTTACATAAATTCGTTCATGATTCAATTTATCTTTGTGGATTCCCATTCTAATGCTATGAAATGAAAGGGAATGCAGCATTCCTCTATTATCAACAAGCATAGACCAGTGTAAGTTTTGTTAGCGCTTTGGAGGATACAATGTGAATTTTCTGATTGAAAATGTTTCTATTTCCAGTGTTCTGTTGCTACAAGAGAAGTTAAGTTTTCTAAGGCAGAAGGCAGAACTCTCTCTCCCTCCTGTAACAGATGCCCCTGGACAGCAGAAAAGATCCACTCATACTGCTAAAGAGAGGCTTAACCTTACACCAGTCACGATCACACAAGAGTTACAGGTATCAGACACAAAACTACACTTCTTTAAGTAAAATGACTTTATATACTGGGGGTGCCAGAAATATGTATACACATTTTAAGAGATGTTATTTATGTTTTACTTTTCGAAGTTGAATTGAATTACGGTAGGAATGTGTAGTATGACGTTCGTTCAATAGAAGACGTTAATCAAATGAATGCTAGCATCATCATGCAACTGACAGGACAGTCAAAGAAAATGGCGGAAGCATGGTTGTTCAACAATGGAGGCGTGAGTATGCAAGAAAACCTCCAACACGCCTAACAATTGCACGTATTTGTGATAAGGGAAGAAATTGAAGCGGCATGCGCAGCAATACAAGTGGACACTTTGGTCAACCTTGCTCAAGTAGCAGTTCGCCGTAATTAGAAGTGCTTGAACGCTGATGGTAACCACTTTGAGCACCTCTTGTAAATGCAGAAGTCAAACGTGACTTCTGTTCTTCTTTTGTTAACGATATATATTGAGTATTATCTTCTTTTTAATTAATACAGTTTTTTCTTTCTTAAAATGTGTATACATTTTTTGGCACCCTCTGTGTATGTATATATGTGTGTGTGTGTGTGTGTAAATATTGTAGGGTATATACACTGAGTGGCCAGATTATTATGACCACCCCATCAGTACTTCTTTGGGCCACGAGATGACTCCACGAGATGACTTTGTTGGGCCGCCTCGAGACTCCACGAGATGTTGAAAGGTAATGCGAGGAATCTGACACTGCACTGTTGCCCTTCTGTTGTCTTGTACCAGTCTTGCCACTCTCCGTTCTGCCCTAACAATGACTAGTCGCTGACGGCCACAATTCGCACGTTCAGACCCAGATTTTCGGCTGACAGTCCAGTCTTTAAACACTTTAACAACAGCTGCTCTTGAACATTTAACAAATTCTGCTGTTTTGCTGATACTCGCTCCATGGCTCACGCCAACAGTCATCTCACGTTGTCGTGGGACCAGGGGTGCCCTCTTACCTGGGGTCTGGCAGGTGCGACGGAGATCGTAGGGTCCTTCTTGGGGTGAATTGGTGCCCGGCGGCGTGCTGCATGTATGCACATGAGCGCATTCATGACATACGTGCGTGACGTGCGCATGTGGCAGTGCCGTGGCTTCTTAGTTGCTTCGGGTGCTGGTCATTGCCGGGGAGGGCCTTGCGAGCACTCCTTCTCTCCCAGCCGTCCCATTGGTTCGCAGGGACCTGTGGCTTCCTGTTGCCCAGACAACGGGGGCGTCGTTGTCTGGGCAACAACGCCTCATTTTCTGTTTCCTGTTTCCTGTCTCCCTTCCCTGCGATTCGGATCTCCTGGTTATTGACCCCTGGCTTGTCTCACCATTTATGATACTCGCTGCCTGCCTCGACCCGGACTGTACTCTGACAACGCATTTTGGATTATCCTTTCTTGTACCTCAGCCTTGGCTCTCCTTCTGGGATTGTTCCCTGCTATTGGGTTCCAATCCAGCAAACAGGGGGACTTGGCTCCTTCCCTAACACACGTTCAAAGACTGTTAAATTGTGTTGTTTACCCATATCTTCAGAAAAAAAATCACTTCTACTGTCGTGGTAAACAACCTGCTTCCCTATTTATAATGGTCTGGCCCTATAGCAACTCCAGCATGAAATTATAGCTAATTTGCCTACAAACGTCAGGTGGTCATAATAATCTGGCCACTCAGTGTGTGTGTGTGTGTGTGTGTGTGTGTGTGTGTGTGTGTATATATATACACACACACACACTATATCTGCAGAACTACCAGTGGATGTACAAATCAAGAGCACACATGCGCACACACACGCGCGCGAACACACACACTCACGCGCGCGCACGAACACAGACACACACAGACACACACAGACACACACACACAAACACACACAAACACACACACACACAAACACTATATATGCAGAACTACCAGTGGATGTACAAATCAAGAGCATGCAGAGTGGTCAGAACACACACACGCGAACACACGCACGCGCGAACACACACACACACGCACGCGCGAACACACACACACACACACACGCACGCGCGAACACACACACACACACACGCGCGCGAACACACACACACACACACACACACACACACACACACACA
>NW_017306400.1:1226262-1268268 GCF_000935625.1 Nanorana parkeri | reverse complement strand
AAACAAACACACACAAACACACAAACACACACAAACACACACAAACACACACACTATATATGCAGAACTGCCAGTGGTGTACAAATCAAGAGCCTGCAAAGTGGTCAGAACAAAAAAAAAAGTAAATATGAATTGCAAATGTTTTACTTTAGTGCTTCCACATCTTCCCTTCCCTTCCTAGCCACCAGTCGATGAAAAAAAAGTGATGCATTGCATGTGCTTGTATTTTGTTGTTATGCAGCTGGATAATATATGCTGGAGAGATGTAAACAAGAGATAAGCATGTATAACAGCTGCATGTTAGTAATAACTCTCATATCAGAGTGTTGGCAGAACTAGGTTCTGTTTATCAATCTTCCAGTTTAAATGCTATGTAAAGAGATACAATTTTCATATTTCTACTCATCTGATATTTTTAAATCAGATTTATTTACTGCTTATTAAGCTTGACAAACACTGTGTAATTTGTTGTGGTATTCTGAAGTCCTCTGTTATATCGGTGTGACATTGGGCTGGTTTATCCAAATGCTACTCTAAGTGGGATTTTCTTGCAAAGAGACTAACCCACAGCACTGTCTCTTGGCCATAATTTCTGCCTTTGAAAATATGCAGACCAAGAGATCATGAGTACTGTTCAATACATTTCTCCTTTTGAATCAGTAGGGAATTTAGTAAACAAATTGGTTTCCTATGCTTGAAACCAACGGAGGGGACAATGAAGCGGCTTAGTAAAGCTGGATTATGGATCAGCAGCAACTACACATTACACCTAATAGGGTTTTGTCATTTTAGTTTCCCTTGAACCATTTTGTTGTCTGCTTCGTTTATTTATGTTATTTTTAGAACTGTGGTGAGACACATGCATTGAGAAGGAAGGAATACACTCAGGCTTATTCAGCATGGCACACTAAAAAGTGCAGGACTAGATTGCCAATCAAAATGTATTTTTGAGTAAACTCTGTTTTTCCTGTGGTGCTTTCCAGACCTTTATGTACTCTGCCAACTAGTAGTAGCTCACTCTCCACTTTCAGAGCAGTGGTACCATCTCTGGTGTAACCCAGTCTCTGTCAACCTACTGTGTAAGTCTGCCTCTGAAGATGGCTAAGATAATCTGATATGTGGGGTTTTGAGTACTAAGCTCTGTATTACGCTCTGTATAGACATATAAAATCACCCCAAAAAGCAAATGCAACTAGTTTTTTTTTAGCAGTTTGTACATTCAGTTCAGCAGTTTTGGGCATCCCCACAGCATAAAGCAGTCGAATTTCCTTTTTCTGTTTACAGACAGTGATCTTGAAATGCTGTAATGAAGCTCAGTGTTTGCTGTCTTCTACTACCGATCCACCATCACTAACTCAGGTAAGACTCAATTTATATTTTCTATCCTAAAAATCTGCATATCATTAATACTACGAAACAAACCATGCATAATTTTAAATGATACACTTTCTATAATTTAATTATTCACTGTTTATCGTAAAGTTACTTAGTTTCTCTCTCTCTATACTCCTCTCCATTTGTTGGGTATTGCATCGCAATTTTGCTTTACGATATTAATCTTCTTAAGTGAGAAAATGGATGTGATGCTTGCCTATGACAAGAAAAATGATTCTCTCACAGCTATAATTTCCTTCATTTCACAGGCTCCATTTGACATCACTTTGCCATCATTAATCAGACTGGAGAGAGTCTTTGACCTGACTCATGGCTGTATGTTAATGAAGGGAAGCCTATTAGATTGGGTAGTGTCACAGTTTACCTGAGCTATACTATGTTTTCGCTTATTATTTTTATTTATTGTTTTATCTTTTTCAGATATGTGGGATGTTTTTTGTTTTTTTGTTTTTCAAATATATGCTTACATTTTATATGCTTACAACAATGCTTTACATTGCTAGATAATTTATCAGTACAGTCAAATTTAGAATTGTATATTGTATTGCCTAAAGTGTCTGATGTGGTAAAGTGTATGATAAAATCAGTCTTTTTGTTTCGCTTTGATTTCTGAGACCACTACAAAGAATTCAAATGTAAAGCGTTATAATAAAGAAATTAAAATTGTTTGTGTTATGTGGCAGTGCTTAAAGCCAACCTCCCTTGGACCGCTATCATAAAAAAACAGCATGCAGTTAATACTTGTAACACTGTCATGTGTGTTCGAGAGTTTGGAGCAACTAAGAAGATTTAAACCATATGAATAAAAGGTAACTGTTTAATGCACCCCTGACACTTTTATAGTTTGTCCAAACCTTTGTCACTGTCACTTTTTGGTGGACAGCATGAACTACATGTAAAGGTAGAAACAAAAATATATGTTAAAACCTGGCGAATAAACAAGAAATCAGTATTTTAAAGTACTTGTATTAACCTGGTAACGTTATCAGAATTCAATATTTTGCACAATAGTGGACCTTCCATGTAAATAGAAAGTTGATCTGGCAGTGCCCTGTCTTAATAAAGCTCAGGCCAAACTCATGGCAAAAGATCTAGCTTTACTTCACACTAATCCTTTATTTGTGGAATGTGTACAGTTCATGCCAACAGCCCTGCACTACTGTGTAGATGGGTTAGTGGATGTCTGCTGTCCTTTTTCTGCATGAGTCTCCTATTCAGTGAATATGTGGAGAACTCTTTGGTTGGGATGTTGGTCTAGGAAGCAGGCATATAAAAAAAGTGATTGCTGTGCATGCCCTTCAAAGCTGAATGTCTTTTTGGAGCTGTATTGGACATGCTCATCAAGAATGATACTGGGGGTAAGAGTACTCATCTACCCCAGCAAAAGAGGCCTAAGACTCAAGCTGAGCAGAATTACCCCTCCTCTGAGGCAGAAAAGAGTTCCTTTCATTACTCCCAGGCTATACCCTCTAAACCAGATGCCCGTTTTCACTACAAACGTTGGACCCCCAATATCGGCGAATATCAATTAAAAAAATATCGGTTCTCGTACTTGATACCGAAAAACCAGTGTCGGTGCATCTCTACCATGTATTTACTAAGGTTCTAGTCTCTGCGCTTGCCTTGGTAAGCTCCCAGGGCATTAAGCCAGAGATTAGAAATCTCTGCTCCCAGACTCTGAATTGGCCAACTCTTTGCTTGATAGTCTCTGGGGCTGATGGTAGCCTACATTTAGGCATTCCCTTTTACCCTGTGTTCTACAACTCAACATATTTTTATCCTTTCTTGGAGGGACATTGGATAAGTCTCTGGACAAACCAATTTGTCTGATACCAAATACCAGTTAGTCTCTGGCCTGGTGGCTCTGAAATCTAGCTCTGGAGTTTGGGAAATCCTTTCTTATGATCTCTTGGAAGATCATCACAATGGATGCCAGTTTGACGGTTTGGGGAGAGGTCCTAGACACTCTGGAGGAATCTTGACTCCCAATCAACATTCTGGAGCTTTGAACAAATTTTTTTTTCTACAACACTAAATCTCTAGTGGAGGGTCCAATTAGGAGCCAGCCAGACAATGCTATGGCAGTGGCATATATCAACCATCAATGGAAAGTAAATTAAAAAGGATTTTGTTCTACATAGAACTTAATGTTCCAGTCTTGACTGCCATTCATATCCAATGTGTGGACAATTAGCAGGCAGACTACCTCAGTCAGCAATGCCTGGACGCGAGGGGGACACTCTATGTGGACCTTCTGGCCATCAGATTCAACAAAAAAACAGAAAGGTTTATTTTTACAGATACATGGATCCTCTGGTGGAAGAAGTAAATGCTTCATGGAATTAGTACAACCTACCTTTCTTCCCCTGAAACTCCTACCTCACCTGCTCAGCAGAATCAAGATGGAGGGCATTGCAGTGAAATTCATAGCTTCGTACTGGCCCAGGTTGATGTGGTACTCTGGCATTACCAGACTTCTGGCAGATGGTCCATGGGCTCTTCCAGGTTGACCAGACCTTCTGAAAGGCTGATTTGCTGACAAGGCTGTTGAAGCCCAGAAAGTTAACTTCCTGAATGATTTACCACCACATATTGGAGGCAGACTTTGCTGGTTGCAAGAAAAGTAACTTTCACCCCAGAAAATTCTCCATGCGACGAATGCTGGCCTTCTTACAACCAAGTCTGGATCAACAATTGGCCATCACCTCTTTAAGACATGCCTGAGCTGGCAGCTTTGTCCTGTAAAGAACCCCTTGTGGTCTTACACAATGATACGTTTTTATGAAGGCCTAAAGCCCCCTTCCTTTCCAGGGTGGTTTCAGCCTTTCACCTTAACCAGGACTTTGTGAGCCTATCCTCACACACACACACACACGCACGCGCGAACACACGAACACACACACGCGCGCGAACACACACACACACACACACACACACGAACACACACGCGCACGAACACACGCGCGAACACACACACACACACACACACACACACATACACACACACACACAGACACACACAGACGAACACAAACACACACACACACACACATCACACACACACACACATACACACACACACACAGACACACACAGACGAACACAAACACACACACAAACACACACACACACAAACACACACACACAAACAAACACACACAAACACACAAACACACACAAACACACACAAACACACACACTATATATGCAGAACTGCCAGTGGTGTACAAATCAAGAGCCTGCAAAGTGGTCAGAACAAAAAAAAAAGTAAATATGAATTGCAAATGTTTTACTTTAGTGCTTCCACATCTTCCCTTCCCTTCCTAGCCACCAGTCGATGAAAAAAAAGTGATGCATTGCATGTGCTTGTATTTTGTTGTTATGCAGCTGGATAATATATGCTGGAGAGATGTAAACAAGAGATAAGCATGTATAACAGCTGCATGTTAGTAATAACTCTCATATCAGAGTGTTGGCAGAACTAGGTTCTGTTTATCAATCTTCCAGTTTAAATGCTATGTAAAGAGATACAATTTTCATATTTCTACTCATCTGATATTTTTAAATCAGATTTATTTACTGCTTATTAAGCTTGACAAACACTGTGTAATTTGTTGTGGTATTCTGAAGTCCTCTGTTATATCGGTGTGACATTGGGCTGGTTTATCCAAATGCTACTCTAAGTGGGATTTTCTTGCAAAGAGACTAACCCACAGCACTGTCTCTTGGCCATAATTTCTGCCTTTGAAAATATGCAGACCAAGAGATCATGAGTACTGTTCAATACATTTCTCCTTTTGAATCAGTAGGGAATTTAGTAAACAAATTGGTTTCCTATGCTTGAAACCAACGGAGGGGACAATGAAGCGGCTTAGTAAAGCTGGATTATGGATCAGCAGCAACTACACATTACACCTAATAGGGTTTTGTCATTTTAGTTTCCCTTGAACCATTTTGTTGTCTGCTTCGTTTATTTATGTTATTTTTAGAACTGTGGTGAGACACATGCATTGAGAAGGAAGGAATACACTCAGGCTTATTCAGCATGGCACACTAAAAAGTGCAGGACTAGATTGCCAATCAAAATGTATTTTTGAGTAAACTCTGTTTTTCCTGTGGTGCTTTCCAGACCTTTATGTACTCTGCCAACTAGTAGTAGCTCACTCTCCACTTTCAGAGCAGTGGTACCATCTCTGGTGTAACCCAGTCTCTGTCAACCTACTGTGTAAGTCTGCCTCTGAAGATGGCTAAGATAATCTGATATGTGGGGTTTTGAGTACTAAGCTCTGTATTACGCTCTGTATAGACATATAAAATCACCCCAAAAAGCAAATGCAACTAGTTTTTTTTTAGCAGTTTGTACATTCAGTTCAGCAGTTTTGGGCATCCCCACAGCATAAAGCAGTCGAATTTCCTTTTTCTGTTTACAGACAGTGATCTTGAAATGCTGTAATGAAGCTCAGTGTTTGCTGTCTTCTACTACCGATCCACCATCACTAACTCAGGTAAGACTCAATTTATATTTTCTATCCTAAAAATCTGCATATCATTAATACTACGAAACAAACCATGCATAATTTTAAATGATACACTTTCTATAATTTAATTATTCACTGTTTATCGTAAAGTTACTTAGTTTCTCTCTCTCTATACTCCTCTCCATTTGTTGGGTATTGCATCGCAATTTTGCTTTACGATATTAATCTTCTTAAGTGAGAAAATGGATGTGATGCTTGCCTATGACAAGAAAAATGATTCTCTCACAGCTATAATTTCCTTCATTTCACAGGCTCCATTTGACATCACTTTGCCATCATTAATCAGACTGGAGAGAGTCTTTGACCTGACTCATGGCTGTATGTTAATGAAGGGAAGCCTATTAGATTGGGTAGTGTCACAGTTTACCTGAGCTATACTATGTTTTCGCTTATTATTTTTATTTATTGTTTTATCTTTTTCAGATATGTGGGATGTTTTTTGTTTTTTTGTTTTTCAAATATATGCTTACATTTTATATGCTTACAACAATGCTTTACATTGCTAGATAATTTATCAGTACAGTCAAATTTAGAATTGTATATTGTATTGCCTAAAGTGTCTGATGTGGTAAAGTGTATGATAAAATCAGTCTTTTTGTTTCGCTTTGATTTCTGAGACCACTACAAAGAATTCAAATGTAAAGCGTTATAATAAAGAAATTAAAATTGTTTGTGTTATGTGGCAGTGCTTAAAGCCAACCTCCCTTGGACCGCTATCATAAAAAAACAGCATGCAGTTAATACTTGTAACACTGTCATGTGTGTTCGAGAGTTTGGAGCAACTAAGAAGATTTAAACCATATGAATAAAAGGTAACTGTTTAATGCACCCCTGACACTTTTATAGTTTGTCCAAACCTTTGTCACTGTCACTTTTTGGTGGACAGCATGAACTACATGTAAAGGTAGAAACAAAAATATATGTTAAAACCTGGCGAATAAACAAGAAATCAGTATTTTAAAGTACTTGTATTAACCTGGTAACGTTATCAGAATTCAATATTTTGCACAATAGTGGACCTTCCATGTAAATAGAAAGTTGATCTGGCAGTGCCCTGTCTTAATAAAGCTCAGGCCAAACTCATGGCAAAAGATCTAGCTTTACTTCACACTAATCCTTTATTTGTGGAATGTGTACAGTTCATGCCAACAGCCCTGCACTACTGTGTAGATGGGTTAGTGGATGTCTGCTGTCCTTTTTCTGCATGAGTCTCCTATTCAGTGAATATGTGGAGAACTCTTTGGTTGGGATGTTGGTCTAGGAAGCAGGCATATAAAAAAAGTGATTGCTGTGCATGCCCTTCAAAGCTGAATGTCTTTTTGGAGCTGTATTGGACATGCTCATCAAGAATGATACTGGGGGTAAGAGTACTCATCTACCCCAGCAAAAGAGGCCTAAGACTCAAGCTGAGCAGAATTACCCCTCCTCTGAGGCAGAAAAGAGTTCCTTTCATTACTCCCAGGCTATACCCTCTAAACCAGATGCCCGTTTTCACTACAAACGTTGGACCCCCAATATCGGCGAATATCAATTAAAAAAATATCGGTTCTCGTACTTGATACCGAAAAACCAGTGTCGGTGCATCTCTACCATGTATTTACTAAGGTTCTAGTCTCTGCGCTTGCCTTGGTAAGCTCCCAGGGCATTAAGCCAGAGATTAGAAATCTCTGCTCCCAGACTCTGAATTGGCCAACTCTTTGCTTGATAGTCTCTGGGGCTGATGGTAGCCTACATTTAGGCATTCCCTTTTACCCTGTGTTCTACAACTCAACATATTTTTATCCTTTCTTGGAGGGACATTGGATAAGTCTCTGGACAAACCAATTTGTCTGATACCAAATACCAGTTAGTCTCTGGCCTGGTGGCTCTGAAATCTAGCTCTGGAGTTTGGGAAATCCTTTCTTATGATCTCTTGGAAGATCATCACAATGGATGCCAGTTTGACGGTTTGGGGAGAGGTCCTAGACACTCTGGAGGAATCTTGACTCCCAATCAACATTCTGGAGCTTTGAACAAATTTTTTTTTCTACAACACTAAATCTCTAGTGGAGGGTCCAATTAGGAGCCAGCCAGACAATGCTATGGCAGTGGCATATATCAACCATCAATGGAAAGTAAATTAAAAAGGATTTTGTTCTACATAGAACTTAATGTTCCAGTCTTGACTGCCATTCATATCCAATGTGTGGACAATTAGCAGGCAGACTACCTCAGTCAGCAATGCCTGGACGCGAGGGGGACACTCTATGTGGACCTTCTGGCCATCAGATTCAACAAAAAAACAGAAAGGTTTATTTTTACAGATACATGGATCCTCTGGTGGAAGAAGTAAATGCTTCATGGAATTAGTACAACCTACCTTTCTTCCCCTGAAACTCCTACCTCACCTGCTCAGCAGAATCAAGATGGAGGGCATTGCAGTGAAATTCATAGCTTCGTACTGGCCCAGGTTGATGTGGTACTCTGGCATTACCAGACTTCTGGCAGATGGTCCATGGGCTCTTCCAGGTTGACCAGACCTTCTGAAAGGCTGATTTGCTGACAAGGCTGTTGAAGCCCAGAAAGTTAACTTCCTGAATGATTTACCACCACATATTGGAGGCAGACTTTGCTGGTTGCAAGAAAAGTAACTTTCACCCCAGAAAATTCTCCATGCGACGAATGCTGGCCTTCTTACAACCAAGTCTGGATCAACAATTGGCCATCACCTCTTTAAGACATGCCTGAGCTGGCAGCTTTGTCCTGTAAAGAACCCCTTGTGGTCTTACACAATGATACGTTTTTATGAAGGCCTAAAGCCCCCTTCCTTTCCAGGGTGGTTTCAGCCTTTCACCTTAACCAGGACTTTGTGAGCCTATCCCTCTGTCCAGTCTCAGTACATAAGAAGTAGATTTCACCTCCTTGTATGTAGTTCAAGCTGTATATGTTTACCTCAAAGCCGCTGCCTTGATTAGAAAGACTGACTTTCTCTTTGTCATTCCTAATGGTCCCCGTAAAGGGGAAACAGCTTCTCCCTCCACTAATTTTAGGTGGCCCAGACAAATCATCATTCAAGTTTTATGGTCTTAAGGTTTAGGTTATACCCTTTCCTCTCAAGCCACAATTTACTAGATCTGTGAGAACATACATACGCTTTTTGACATCAGACAACTGTTTGCCAGATTTTCCAGGCTGCCATCTGATCTTTTGTTCATATGTTTTCTAAGTTCTACCAGGTGGATGTTCAGGCCTCTTCTGATGCCAACTTTGGACATCAGGTCCTTCAGACGTCTCTTTTAGCTACTGTGTTTTACATGTCCATATGTCTATGAATCCTGTTCCCCTCAATGAACAAAAAGCAATGCATAATTTGTGTACTCAATGTAACATTTCTTTAAGGTCTCAGCTCCCTGTGTTTATGGTGTTGCTCTTGGCCATGCTTTGTTACAAAACTCAGGCATACTGGGAGTGGGAGAGATTATACCAAGTTGGTCACTGTTTTTTTTGCTCCAAATCCTCATGTTTGTGGCAGTTTAGCAGAAATGCCTATGAATCCTGGGGTTCCTTGATTTTGAAGAAAACGATGTTACGATGAATACAAACGTTTTTGTAGTTCCAGATATAAGACAATAGGCTTTTTATATTCATGCTGGCTTATTATAAAGTGTTTGTCTAAATAAAAGATCTAGAAATGTATATTCTTTAGGGATGCACCAATCCTCAAGTACTCATTGTACCAATTACCGATACCTTTTTTTAGTGTCGTGATAGTTTTTCTAAAACAATACAGACTAATGATTTTAGGGCAGTGGTGTGCGCGTCTCACCATGGCTGTGCACGGTCTCAACAGGGCTGTACGAGTACTCGTAAAAAGACTGTACCGGTACCGATGCATCCCTAATATTCTTCAGTGCACAAATAAGAAAATATACTCCATAGATATCAATAGCTGCTGAGTGGTAGTAGAACTCCTCCAAAATGGTCCCCAATAAAGTTCACATATGATTTATCGGTTAGCAGTAGGCATAATGTACGCATCATAAAATGTTTGTAAAAGTAGTTGAAATGTAGAAAAGATAAAAAGTAGCTCGCCTCCAATGATATCCAAGAGTTACAATGAATCCATACGAAAGTGCACAACGGGTAATCAAAGGATATGTAATATGTCAACAGCTGGCTGTTTTAAAACATTAAACACAGTGTCCATGTCACAAATCTGCCTGATACTTGGTACAGTGGTATGCAGGGAAGCAGATGCCCCAGTCACAGCTTACACACACACACATCTGCCAGCAAGAATGGAGTTGCCTTCAGTCGGGGCAACCACCTTCCTGCATACGTATCGGGCAGATTTGTAAAGTGGACACTGGGTTTTTTTTTGCGAGTAACTTTTAATCTCATCTACATTACAACTACATATAATACAGTATGCCTCTTAGGGTCTACTATTTGAGGTGAGCATGATGAGATAATAAATCATGTGTGGATATAAATAAAAGACATTCATAAACTGTAGCTAATTCTGCAAAATATATGCGTTCAGAACTTAAATAAAAAAAATAAGTCTTGATAAAGTTGCGATGAACAGCTATTTAAATGAGATACACATCAATGAAGATAATTAATTACTTATAAAGAGTTAATAAACGGATAAATAATTGATCTACCGCTGTTTAATGTCTACTAAGACAAAGCTGCTTGCGGTGCATTTTTAACATATACATCAAATGCACCTGTTTCTGTGATTAAAGAACACTTTAAAATTAATGAGCTACTTCCTTTTTGCATACCAGCAAAATACTTGATCACATTAACTTTGTTTTGATTTTGGTAAGAGGTCTCCTGTCATATGAAGCACAATGGCAATGTAGCCAATGTAGTGAAAGAAAACTATGTGATAGGCCTTTTCAGTTTATTCTGTTGTTCCTGATTGGGACTGCCCAGGTAAGCCAATGTAGTGACGGTGACGGTAAGCCAATGTAGTGAAAGAAAACTATGTGATAGGCCTTTTCAGTTTATTCTGTTGTTCCTGATTGGGACTGCCCAGGTAAGCCAATGTAGTGACGGTGACGGTAAGCCAATGTAGTGAAAGAAAACTATGTGATAGGCCTTTTCAGTTTATTCTGTTGTTCCTGATTGGGACTGCCCAGGTAAGCCAATGTAGTGACGGTGACGGTAAGCCAATGTAGTGAAAGAAAACTATGTGATAGGCCTTTTCAGTTTATTCTGTTGTTCCTGATTGGGACTGCCCAGGTAAGCCAATGTAGTGACGGTAAGCCAATGTAGTGAAAGAAAACTATGTGATAGGCCTTTTCAGTTTATTCTGTTGTTCGTGATTGGGACTGCCCAGGTAAGCCAATGTAGTGACGGTACTGTGTCAAACAACGTTTGTGCACATATTACATGGTGTTTTAATGGACAGATTATTTCCTAAAGAATCATCTTTATGTAATTTAACCACTTTTATATAGTGGACCCCAACTAACCTCTATGTATATTGAATGTATCTATCAAGAGACTCTGTTGCAAGACCTCAGTTTCAACAAAACCCTTCCCATAAGATTAAATGTGAACGTAACATATTGTGTGCACGTCATTTACCAGTAAAAGCCTCCCTTGTAGGATTTCAAAAGGCCTGAGGCTGTTGCTGCGTGCTACCATCTTGGGTGTAATGTCAGCAGCACCAGCAGACTCAAAGCTGTCACTCAAGTGACACTCCATAGTATTCCCCTTCCTTACTCCTCAGGCAGCTACATGTAGGGACAGACTTAGGTAGGGAAAGAGCTAGCTCCTTTTGTACTGTTTATGGGGTGATAGGGACAGAGCATGGGGACATAGAGTCATAAGACAGTGCAGGAGTGTAAAATGGAATTTTAAGAGGTGATGGGAGCAGAGTATGGGGACATAGGTTGATAAGGACAGAGCAGGGGAGTAAAATTGATTTTTAATGGGTGAAGGGGACAGAGCATGGGGACATGAGGGTAAAGGGACGGAGAAGGGGAGAAAATTAGATTTTGAAGGGGGTGATGGGGACAGAGCAAAGATCATTTGAAGATTGGGACAGAGTAAAGAGAAGTAAAAGGGATTTTTAAGGGGTGATGGGGGTAGAGCATGTTATGGCAGAAAATACTCCCAATCTGTCAGCATTGAAGTTGCGCTTCTGATCCAGATCAGTGAATTTGTACTTGTATATCTTTGCCAAACATCATAAAATTCCCTGAATTTAAGTGCTAACTACACATACAGGATGCCAATTGCTAACTTCATGAGGGAATAGAGCAGGTTTGGCAGAAAATTGTCCCAATTACTTATTTAGTTAATTCCCAGGTCTCCTTCATCCCCAAGTCTTCCTTGCTATCTCTCAGCACGTTTTAGCTCTGCGTGCAGGGTATAGAGGGAGGGGTCATGTGAGGCTCAGAGGAGTGATGCTTCATTGGCTGGAGCATGGAGTTTTCAGCTGGCTTTAGGCAGCATTAACTGACAGCCAATTGCCGGCTGGGAACTCTGTGCATCAGCCACAAAGTGAGGCAATTGGTACTGCAGTCGCCCTCAACTCCTCCCCTCTTGGGAACCAGCCAATACGCATCGGCGTTGCATGTGTGTCCGCCGGTCGCCCCATGGTAAACTGGAGCCCCCCATACCTGGGAACCAGCCAATAAGCTGCACATGAGTGAGATGGTAATGTGAAGCAATTAACACTGCATCCACATCCCAAAGCACCGGCCCACCTCTTACCCTTGCTGGGCACCAGGTCCGGCCCTGGCTGCGCCCCCTCGCACCTACGCCAGAGGCGTGTGCCAGACTCCCACACGCTTTCTGCGGCCCTGTGTTGGGAGGTAAAGGGAGGGGCAGAGGATCTGAGACGGTGCAGAAAGTAATTAGACACTCCCAAAAGAGGAGAGGACTATGATGTGCAAGTCAAATTTTCAAAAGTCAAATTGCAAATAATTAATGGAAAAGAAAAACAAAGCAGCATAGCATTTAAAAAGTTGATTTTCTGTGCTTTTATCTGCAAATTTTTAAGTTGGTGACATGGTCTCTTACAAGACAAGAAAGACAGATAATCAAAATATCAGTCAAAGGAAATTCCTTCCCATGTAAAACAAAAATGTTTTTTCATAATAGAATTTCTCTCTCCCTTGTAGGCAGTTCTATCATGTACATTTGTATTTTGTTTTTTTGGAATTACTCATATGTAGATAATCTGTAAATATGCTTCATAACAAAGAAGTAAATAATGAAAGAGTGAAAATGAGAAAAAGAAGAAAGGAAACCAACTGTGCCTCCTAGATAGCTCTTCATCTCCAGATCTCATAACTTTTTTTTATATGTCTATCTTTTGTCAAAGAACCTCACTGGGGAAGGCTGTTAATTTTGTAGGTACCTAATCTATGGGTTTCAAAGCCTCTCATCTGTTTACTGTCTTATCTTTCACCAGGCTAGTTAGTTTTTCATGTACCATGATCCAAGAAATTTTATTTTTAGTGGGTTCAGTAATCACTACTGGGGACGTATAAGGATAGTCTATTGTTTTAAGTCAGCATTTAGATGAGATAATTAAAAAGTTTTCCACTGTGCAGAAAGATAATTAAAACCTATACATAATAACACACATTGAAAAGTTTATTTATATTGTGATCTCTTAAAGACTATAGTTCCTGTTAAAGTGCTATACTTATGTGGTTATCTTTTTTAGTCAGTGTTTACTGGCTAATAATACCTTCCAGTTAACCCCGTTATTAGGGATTAATACCGATTTATAAGATTAAACACATAGTAATAGACCACTTACTTGTAAGAGAAAATGTTGGGTTGGCCCAAACTGAGTATCTATAACAGAAACAGCTTTGTAGAGGGAATACAACTAGGCAAGGGCCAACCATTATATAAAGATGGAGTTGTGATAGATTCATCTCTGAAACTCACAACATGGCTAAAATAAACAAAACAACATAACACAAGGTGGCCATCATGCATCAGCAAGGTCCCCCTCAACACATTTTTGTAGCAGTAAGGTGTTTCCAGATGTGCTGTCCAAGCTTTTCTTCAGAAGCACAAGCAACTCAGCAAGTGTCAGGATCTGGAACCAAAAATGTGGTCTGTGGCTACATATATGTGGGGGCACTAGGAGTGATTAGACTGGTGCGAACAGTGTAGGCCAACAGCCACAGGAGAATAAAGAGGCACAGGATAGGAAGGAGCAGCTGGAAGCAGTAGCTGATGGGATACAAGAGGTTGCTGTGAGTCTGAGGCCAAAGCAGAGTGCCGCGGTACTAAGCGGGTAGTGTGGGATCCCCTAGTGCATGGATTCTAAGCGTCAGCTGGTGTTCATCAGAGCTACTGATGGTGGAGATGGGTTTTTGCTGTGTGCTGACCCCAAGTTGCGACCCCAGATTCACCCTACTCAGCAAAGTGTGAATGAGGATACCAGGAGGAAAAGGTAGGGCTAGGAATACACCAATGCTCAGGCAAGGAGTGCTAGTCAGAGCAGATTAAATGGAAGGGTAAATTGGGAGACTGGGCAGGAACTGGTGAAGCAAACTATTAAACCACAAGTGAGATGCTATGATGCTTAAGCAGCCAGATCAGTACAGCAAAAAGGCCAGAACAGAGCAAATGCCTGTAGGACTACAAGCGACAGAACAGTCCTGCATGCCTGTGGAACCAGGGATAAGAATTCTGCTCATGCTTGCAGAACAGGAAATGACAGCAAAGCTCTGTAGCAGAACTGTAACAGCAAGGATGACGACTGGAAACAAAGTGGTTGGACACAGAAGTGCAGACAAGAAATACATCATGCTTCCCTTTAAAACAAATAATGTCCAGCAACATTCTGAACTGGCAGAGACGATTGGGAGAAAGAAGTCCAGAGAAACCTTATTGGAAGTGGTCCTTATGGCAGCAAGTGATCATGGTTAGGTAAAAAAGTGATAAAGTATGTTTACTTCTAATGTAAGGCAGTTTGTCCACTGAAGGGTTGGAATATTGTATGGATGAATGTCTGCAGGCAACAGTGAAGCATAGTGAAGATTCCCTGTCGGCTGAGGCTCCATTTCTACAAACAGAGTTGGTGATTTGGTCAAAGCTGATGACACTCTCACTGCTGTGAAGTGCAGGCAGATTCATTTCCATGATGCAATGCCATCTAGAATGTGTCTAATCAATCCCAGCTCATTCTGCAGCATGACAATGACCCCAAGCATGCAGCCAAAATCATAACGAATCTATCTTCAGCATTTCCGCTTTACAGCATTTTTTCACATTATTTTTCATGTCATGGCTATTTGCACGTTGAATATTTACACACAACAGTGGTTAGATAGGATGTTTTTAAATGAAAGAAGCATCATTGAAGGTAATATTTATAGTCACCAGGTGATTTAAAGCATATCTAAACCAAAAACAAAAATGTAATTTATTCAACTTAACAGCTCTTACATGTGGTTGCTTTCTTTTCCAGTGAGATTATCACCAGATGCAACTCTGCCACTGGCCCTAAACAGGATAAGCATTTACATAAATCTCAGTATTTGTGCCACACTGTACTCAGAATTACATTTCAATTTGAGAGTGTTTTGTTGCAGTGTTATCCCTACCTCAACTCATTTATATGTCATTTTAGCAGTAAAATATGATTATAGTATGACAGTAATGAGGCCTGGGCACCCCAAAACTCTATGAAGCCCTGTTGTCCCTTCAGTTTGTTAATATTTGCCACTTCAGATATGATTAAACTAGAGTACTGATTGAACATATTTGTTTTTCAGAGAGTCTCCAAAAGTTCTACAAATTCCACTGTAAATGCCAATGCACCAAAGTTGTTTATCCAGGCCTACTTCATGGCCATGTTATGGTTTTATGGCCAACATCTTAAAGTGACATTAAACCCTCAGGTTTTTTAACATAAACCAATACTGTAATGTGTGCCTTACTGTAATCCATGGTTGTTTCCCTTCTCTTTGCTGCTCTTCCTTTTAAATCCGTATCTCTTCTCATGCTGGGGGAGAATTTCTCTGTGCAGCTGACTGCCTCTTCCTGTAGTGCTGGCTCAGGTTGTGAACCTACACACAGACGCCATGTATCCATTTCAGAGACAAGGCAGTCTGCTGCAAAACAGAAGTTCTGCAGAGCATGAGAAGAGATACGGATTTAAAAGGAAGAGCAGCAAAGAGAAGGGAAACAACCATGGATTACAGTATTGTTTTATGTTAAAATATCTGAGTGTTTAATGCCATTTTAATGATGAATCATAAAGCACTGAGTACCCAGAACACTTATAAGTTATCAGTTGACAGATCTACTAAGTAAGTAGATTCCACCCTGTAAACAAAACTAGTTGCCAAACTCCACCCAGAATTCATACCTTTGGACCTCAAATCTGGTATGTTTAAAAAGCTAATTTTATAATGTACAAGGATCTATGATTTATCAGATGGTACTATGTGGTACAATAAAAAATATGGCTGCATTTAGGAAACTGATATTATGGGAGGGCCAGGTGACATATTATAAAGCAGTTCAGCCCTTCTTACACTTCTGGGCCTTTCTAATTGGTTATGAGCTGGCACCCTCTATAAAGCCCACAAGCTGCTGCACAAGGCAGCTGGAGCGCTCCTTTACCATCAAGAAAATAATATCTGCCAAGAGACTTGTTTCTAGAGAGTTAAACTCGGATATCATAATGTTAAAAAAAACTTTTTTTTCCCCAAATTTTCTGTAATTTTTCCTAATTATAGTAAAAAATAAAAACCCCAGTGGTGATTAAATACCACCGAAATAAAGCTCTATCTGTCCCCAAAAAATGGTATAAAATTCATTTCAGTACAGCGCTGCATGACGGAATAAACGTCAGTCAAAGTACCGCAGCGCTGAATACTGAAAAATGGCCTGGCCAGGAAGGGGTCTAAACACCTGGTCTTGAAGTGGTTAATTCTTATTCCCTATTTATTCTGCAGGTGTATTATTTGTCTCTTTTCTGTATATTTTTCTGCACCTTTTCCTGTATTAAAAACATTCTTTTAAAATTGTTAAGCTTATTTCTATGCACTAAATAAGAATTTAAAGAATCCCTGTCTCTGTGAAAAGTGCTACCATATTGTGAAACCTGTTATGTCCCTGTCTGGAGGTACAGTGGGCATCACCAGCATTGCTTAAGTTGTCATTAAAACACGTGGTGGCATCTATTGGTTGGGTGTGTAAACTGTGGAGTTAACCAACCTCAGTGATGATTGCTCTGTCTGCTTGCCCTAGATTGTTGCGAGTTGGAAAATCTCAGTGCAGATTGAGGCTGAGAGTGGTATCATCACATATTGGTGGCAGCACAATAGGATACTTATAGTATTATAGTTTAGATGCTGATACACTTTGTTTTAACCCCTTGGGGGCTACTTTAAAAAAAACTACAGAAAAACAGAATAAATGTGAAATTCTTGGGCATAGTAAGTAACCACTCAGAATTCTAGTTTTATTTTTTCATAAGATGAAAGGTCTTATTACATTCTAATGACAAACATTTAAAATATTGTGCTTATTTACTTTTTTTAAACTTTTACTAAATAGCTCCTTCCTTTTCTAACACATTGGTTTTCCATGGCTTTTAAATGATATTTCTAAATGATAGCAACAAGGCATTTTCATCTTAGGGCTTGTTCACACTGCCAGCATTGTTGTAATGGGCAGTAAACACACATGTTACAGCAATGCATGGTAGCCCAGTGTGCATGTACAGTACACTGGATCTGAGGTTAACAGCCAGGCATATAGGCATGGAAAGAAACTTTACCTGCCCTTGCAGTGTGCTCACTGCACTGGCAGACAAAGTTCCCATCCTGTATGCCAGCTGCAATCTGGCGGGGGGATTTGCAGCTTTCTATCTGCTTTGTTAATGTGGCACACATCACTGGCACCAGTTTCCTGCACCATTATAATAGCGTAGGAAGCTGTGTTAATTTCCACCAATATGAGCTGCAGCATGCTGCAAAAAATGCATATTGTATTGAGGTGTACTACAGGAGAGTCATTCTAAATGGGCTACTTATGTGGTGTTCCAAAAAAGGGTTTATACCTGCAAAGAAGCACCACTTCTCCCACCAACCCATGAAAGGTCGGAGAGTGAGGGCGAAAACTTTGCCAATGAGCAGAAACATATTAGTGGATCATACATGTGTACAGATGGTTTATTAGTGAAAGTCTTTCAGAAGAGAGCTGTGGGTTTTGGTAATCTGTTTATGTATTTGTTTTTTTCCCTGGTAAAGAGGCTATTTCCGTGCACCGTGAAAGAATTTGAGGCATTTTACTGGGTGACCTGTGTGTATTACACTCTATAAGGATAGGGACCTTAGAATGTAACTCTCGTGAGAGCAGGGACTGATGTACATGTACAGTATGTAAAGAGCTGGGTAAATTGTTGATGCTATATAAATACCTGTGGTAAATACATTTTGTCTACTTAGCCTTAGCAAAGAAAGACCTTTCTCTCAGCCATCTGCCTGGTCAGAGTGCCTGACTATAAAGCCAGACAGGCTGGGACACATACTCCCTGTTTGCCTACACATGAGCTGCAACTGCAGCAATCGGTCTCCTGGGGAGGGAGCCCTGGCTAACTGGAGCTAGATCCTTTTGTGAGCAACACCCACCTGACCCTGTTTCCAGACCCAGTAATATCCCTTTATGCAGACATTGGTTTTGTAAATAAACATGATCACTCCTGGTTATGGATAATATTAGATGCAAAGGTAATTAATCACTCGATTAGGAAATAAATATTGTTAGAGGAAAATAACTCGCAAAACTCCAAGTCTTACCTTTTCCATCAATTGTGACTCATAAAAGTGTACCTCCAGCAGAACAAATCCTATAGCACATTATAAATGGATACATTTTACACTTGGTCGGCTATACTGAGATGTTCCAGCTGGATTAAAGTGCACAGCTGTTAATGCTACTGGCAAATGATGGCAGTTTGTCATTTGCCAAATGGATTTGCTGTTCAATCAATTAGGATCAAACTATTCTTG
Organism: Nanorana parkeri; assembly: GCF_000935625.1. NCBI lineage: Eukaryota > Metazoa > Chordata > Amphibia > Anura > Dicroglossidae > Nanorana > Nanorana parkeri. The sequence continues at coordinate 1,249,340 of NW_017306400.1, read as the reverse complement.
GGTGGGTCAGTCAATGTGTAATAGATATCATTGTAGCCAAAGTGTGGCCATGCCTTTTTTAGTTAAACAGATTCACTGTCATACCCATTAATCTAAATTTATCAAATCTATTTTGAAAAATGGAATTTAGATGATAAAGAATCTAAATTACAAGATGTGCCTTATATATTTATACAACCTTGTATTACTGAATGCTAATCACACTTATATTAAAGTTTATATAAACTCAATCACTTAAATCTCACATAAGCTTTAATTTGTTAATGTAATTTCTAAATTCATCTTTAATATGTTTAAATCTACAGCTTTCATAAAAATAATATCTGGTAATACTGCCATGTATGCAGACGTGATCCACTGCTGTCACTATCAAAAACCAATGGGCCAAACTGAGCAAAGAAAAAGGGACCAAATTATGTCTACTGTGTGTCACACCTACTTAATTCCAGAAAACATTATAGCACTTTGGTGCTTTTTAAAGCGGACCTTTACACTCAAAAAGCAAACTCTCTCAATGCATTTCTCTATGAATGATGACTAATAATAACATAGACATGTCAGATGTAAAATGTTGTGATTTTGAAATACTTGCACTTGCTGAGCATTCACTCCCTGCTTTGAAATGGCAAAATTACTTCAGTTTGCCAAAGCAATGCACACTGGGATTGCCTTGTCGTTGAAATGATGATGATGATGTAAGTGCCAAAAGCATTGCATCCTGGAAAGGTTACATCAGCGGAGCATTGCTGGATAATCTCATATGTAATCTCACGAGAAAAGCATTTTCCTCCCCTGAGATGATGTGCATGGTCACATGTCCTAGTCACATGTGCCAGAAATTCAGGAAGTAAAATGAGAGCCAATAATTTGCCCGTAGTAATCATGGCCACTGTCAGAAGACTGGGGAAGAAAAGAGAAATAAGGTGTGGAAAGAATACAAAGCCTGCAATTATCTAGAAGTATGCGTTTGTAGATTGTCATTACTAAACATTTCTAAAGGTGTCTTGTTATTTTATAGATATGGGTAAAGGTCCGCTTTAAATCTAATTGTAAATGGCAGCATTTATTCTAGAGGAAGTGACCATAAACCATTCTTGGAAGTATCTAGCTTCCAAGAATGGGGGGGGGAGTGTTGCCGCAACATTTACCACAATGCACAAAACAAAATGATACCCTCCAGCACAGCGCTGTCCACTCCTCCCTCTGTCATTAGTAGAGCCATCTTCTCCTGGTTTTCTTCTGTGTTCGGTGTGTTTGGCCTCTTGATTAGCTGGTTGGCATGAAGTAACTCCCAAATAAGTTAAGAGTTTCACTTACAAATTAGCCATCTGTGGGGACCTGTGTCATATGCTTTTGCAAAGTCCAAGTATATTATATCCACAGCATAATGTCTTTTGTGAATTCATGCTATCGCTTATATTGTTTTCTGGCAAAAACTTTGCTATGTGGTCCTTTATCAAGCTCTGAAGTGTCTGCCCAATTAAAGAAGTTAAGCTTAAAGGTCTGTAGTTACTTGGTAAAGACTTTGATCCCTTTTTAAATATAGGCACTGCATTGTCCTTGCCCCAATCTACTGGTACCAAGCCAGTCATTAAAGAGTCTCTAAAAATTATAAAAAGTGGCATTGAAATAATAGAGCTCAATTATTTGAGGACACGTGGGTGTAAGCCATCTAGTCCAGGTACTTGTTTCACCTTTTTGTGTCTTTCTGAACCATATCAATTTTAAACCATTTGAGCTGCGGCATTACTGTTGTCATTATGGACTCGACTTCCACCATTTTCCTTTGTGTACTCAGAGCTGGAGAAGGTATTTAATAGATTTGCCTTCTCTTTGTCCCCAGCCTTGTAAGGGGCCTACAAACCAAAACCTGATCTTTGTCTTGTTAATATATTTAAATAATGGCGGGAGGCTTTTCGCTCATTTTTAATCTTTGTGATTTCGATACCCTTAAAGGAGAACTATGGGGTAAGTGTTTTTCCACATAGTTCTCCTAAGGGTCACGGGAGGACACAAACTAGCATCCTCCCGTGACCCAAAGCTCAGTATTTCATGAGCTATAGCTCACGGTATACTGAGACCGCCGCAGCCGGGTACCCACCCCCTCCCCCGTCCGTTCCACCAGTCAGCGCTGGAGGATCGGAGCGGGGAGGGGGAGAATCCTTGACAGTCACAGCTCTCTGCAGTGACATGATCGACAAGTGAGCGAGCGTCGGTATGTGTTCACTCACTTCCCGATCTATTGAGCCGACGTGTGACAGTTTCATTGTCACACGTTGGCTCGAACTATGAGGTTCCACCTCATAGTTCTCCTTTAATACTTATTTTGTTTGTAACTTTCAAATGATGAAAGTGTTCCTTCTTTTTTTTATATATGTTCCAAATGCCATTTTCTTATTCTTTTACAATGAACATGAGCCACATAGATTTTGCTTTTAGCCTTTTAGATGTAGACCCCTTTCACATGGGCTGATTAGTAGAGGATCCATTCGCAGATCCTCTCCTGACCACAGCAGTACGGAGTGGATGTCACTGCTGTATCCATACAGTTTTTCCCTCCATTGCAAAACTGCAATTACTGGACCCCTTGTCAGTATATGGGGCATCGGATGTAAACAGATGTGTCCAGTTACATTGTATTACCCCCAATCCGGCATCGATCCAGTCTGGCGAAATGGAACACTGTTCTGTTTGTTTTTCCGGACCTAGCCAGAGTTGGGGGTAACCAGGTGTAAACAGATGCCTATCTATTTACACACGGCTGCCCATAGACTTACATTGGGCATCCGATCGAGTCTGCTTGAAAAACTGACATGTGTACCCGATCGGACCGGCCGTGTAAAATGGCCTTATTGCCTGCAGGAATATATTTGTTAGTGTGGTTCTATACACACGATATGAAACATTCCCATTTCTGTTCTGCTATGGACCCGCTGATCGCCTATATGTGAAACACCCGGTAACGGGTGTGTTTAATCGTCGGGTCTTTTCTGCCCGTGCGTGACCGCTAGAAAAAAAAAAATTGCCGTCTGGAGACGGCAACCCGCAGATGTAGCAGTGCCGTCCGTCCGTTTTTTTACTACGGGCGGACGGCAAGAGGTTAAAGAAAATATTCCCTCCCAGTCTAAGTCTCTGAGAGCAGCCACCAGCACTGAAAAATATATGTGATTAAGTGATTTTATCTTTCCAGTATGTGCTTGTTGCTTACAACGTAAATTAAATGAAATCATGTTTTGGTCACTGCTACCTATATTTTCATTTTTCAAGTAAACATTTGTAATAAGCTCCGCATTCATTGAGACTAATAATACAGACTATCCAGTGTTCTGCCTGGCCAATCTGTCAATGCCATATTACATTTAATCTTATCCTGTATCTAAGCCAGAAGGAAGGACCTTTCTGAGTCTAAAAAAAGGCCAGCAAATGCTCAGACTGCCATGCCAATATACTACTCATTTTGTGCATGCTTCTCTGGGAAACTTAGTCCCAGTGGCAGTGCTTACAGTAATGACAAAGACAATTCTTTAAACTAATGCAGCAAGGAAAGACCTAGCGCGATTATCCAGGTGCACTGTTTCAGTAGTTTGCAGGGGTCCAACTTAAAAAACAGAAAAATCATAAGTAAACCAACTGAAGAAAAGTTGAGGAATAAAAGCTTATTCTAGTAATATTTTGTAACTTTTCCTACACATAATAGTCTCCAAGCTTGCTCTCATGATGGACTACACTCTTATGTTAAGTTTACTAATTTGTTTGAAATTATAGTCCATCACAGAGGAAGCTTGGAGTGGTGGCTACTTTAAAAACACACACAGGGACCATGGGGAAGAAAAGTAGCCACCCTCCAGAAGGAAGGACAGTGTCGGCATGAATTCAGAGATGATTTGAGAATCTACAGCTGAGTGATACACAAAGAAGATACATTATTGTTCATATTATTATTATTATACAGGATTTATATAATATATACTCCCTTGTTATATAATATAACAAGGGAGTGGATGAGCAATTTTGTGGTATCTTTGGTGAGGAAGGAGCGTATTTTGGAGATGTTACGAAGGTGGAGGCCGCATGATTTGGATAGTGATTGGATGTGGGGGTACTTAAAAGCATTTTTAAGGTTTAACTCCTGAGTTTAGTGTCACTTAAAGAGTTATGATTCAGGTAGGCGTAGCATTAAAGTGGATCACACATCAGATATATATTTCTTAGTAGGTATACCCATGCTACATAATACATGAGTGTAACTGTTCAGGTATTTATTACCATTATCACAGTGCTCTCCCCTCCATGCCTTCATCTGCTTTTCTTTCCAGGACAGGGCAATCTTTGTTAATGCACTACCCAGGGTCAGCATGTAAATCCTGGAATAACATGCTGGCTCAAATATGATACAATCATGTAAATCCTGGTGCTAATCCAGGACTTGGCAGTGTTCACAAATGTTTGCCATCGATTACTCTCCTGATGCTGCATCTCACCTAATTTTGTGCTACAAAGTTACAGTGTCTTTGTATGTTTCTTCTGCCAAAAACCTCTACCTCCCAGCAAAACTATTGTTTGGTCACTTTCCTTTTGCTTTAAGATCATTTTGGATTGTTCACACAAACGGCTAGTTGTAATCATCCCTTTTTTTTCTTTGCAATTGACATTGCTATGTGTGTGGCCAGCAGAAGGGTCAGATAACTTCCTAGGTGCATCTTCTCAAAAAAAAGTATTTATGGCAGCTGCAGACATGCATCTCAGATATCATCATTCGCATAGTCATTGTGACAAAGCTAGTGACTTGCTTACTGACCTGCTACCTTAAAATAACTTAATTAGAGAGTGTCCCGCTACAAAAGGGCCCAAGTCACCTTTCCTTTATTGTATTTATTTGTGAAGAAGTGGTTCTAGTTGATTCTATGATTGTCATATACATGGACAATTGTTAGACTATTAGCATTTGTAAAAAAAAAAATCCTGGTAGCTAGATCTTTTCTAAATGTCCTCCCATCATGTGAAAGTCTTGCTACCCACTTAAACCTATAGGCCTTTTAAACAGCGACAAGCTGTATATCGTCTGCTGTGTATGTCACATTTGCTGTGTATTGAGTAGTTGTTATTTTGGTTCCATATTATTTAAAATGTTGTATTTGTCACGCAGTCCATCTATCAGACATCTATTAATTAAGATGATTTATCTTGGTATACATGCTCTGCATGATTAGAATGCTAGTATAAACTGCTCACAAGGCACAGCGAATGGGTTAAACACATTGTAGGTTTACATCAAATTTGTTCATTATCAAATGTTTTGGATGCAACGGACCGTATCCATATTGACAACACTGCTTAGAAACAGAAAACATTTCCATTTGCTCAGTGGCCAAGCAATCTGTGATTCCAATCAACCCTTTCTAACTGTGAAGGCAACATGTCTGGGGTCAGATCACGATTCATTTATTTTTAGCAATTGCATAGTAAATGAAAAAATTGGAAGAGCGTTCATAGTGCTATGCCTGATATTTTTTTTAGGATTATATGAGCTGATGTATTTTATACAGTTTCACAATTTTATCACATTTCTAGGTTAAAATAATTATGTGCTAAGTAGAATTTTGAAGGTTGCATGAGAAGTAAATGTTGTGCTGAAATTAAAAGCTAAGATCGAAGAACAACTAAGGCTATCAAGCCTAAAACATTGCTGAATTTCTACACAGCTTTCTAAAATGGACATTTCACTATGATTTAGTGAGCATGTTAAAATTAGCTGCTGCATACATTCATTTGTTCTGAAATTATTCCACCCCAACACACAGAATTTTATTTAGTATTTACAGATTTTTCTTTTCTTAAAATAAGCATGAAATTAGGGGATGGGATAGTGCTTTCTTATACACATTGTATTGGATAGTGCAAGGGCAGAAGTGAAGGTTGGGAAATGTTTGGCAGTGGGATCTTTGGACATTATAATGTACATTTTATAAAGCAATTAATTGCTAGGAATGAAAAAGTCTGCCTGGCTTTGGTCCACATACAGTTTCCTGAATCTTGCTTAAAGTTGTTTAAATCTGGCTATTTGTAGGGCTAATAACCAAGCCATTGTCAAACAAAAGGCATGGGAAGCCGGTCACTGCCATGGAAGAAATATAACAATGCCAAAATGTAAAAAAAAAATGAAATATAAAAAACAAAAACAATATCTCCCTCTTCAAAGAATTGGCGGAGTTCTGTAAATCTCTGACCCGCAGAGATCTACAACTGGTGATGTCACGTCCGGTAGCTCACAAGTAGCAGATTCAGACCAGATGGCGCTAGTACACGTGCACGAGTGTTAGCATCCTCATCGGGTTATCGAGCTCCCGTCACTGCATCTGCACAGCTTCACAATTCCCATCAGGTTCTGAGCTTTTGGGTGAAGGGGTTCGGAGAACATGCTAAGAGATGACATGTTTTGCCACATGCTAAGAGATGACATGTTTTGCCATTGGGTGGCCGCACTAGCATGTTGTGCCGTCGAATGGGCGCGGGTACACCAACACTATTTTGATGACTTGATTCCACTGTTCAGTGACCATGCAGGTACACTGATGGGAGTTGGAGAACTTGATGGTGATTGTGAAGCTGCAAAAGCGCACTGACGGCAGTTCGATAACTCACTGAGGATTCTGACAGCAGCGTGGCTGGCACACCAATGCCATCTGGTCTAAGTTTCCTACTGGCAAGTCACCGGACGCGACGTCACAAGTCAAAGCTCTCAACGGGTTGGAGCCTTCGAGAGAACACCGGCTTAACCAAAACAGCTCCAATACACTCAAACAATATGGCTGCTGTAAGCCCATCATTTTATAAAAAGGCTGCTGGGTTATCCATTCCGTCAACTTATTTGCTATTGCGACTTAGTGGCCTAGAAGGAAAGGCTATGCACTGCATTGTAGGTTGTTCCTTATTTTTGTTGGTAAACTACAAACCTTTTGGGCAACCATTTGCAATTTGCACATCCTTGAGATTCTCTGTGAACCGGAACTAGCGTAGCAGAACTGGTCCCTATCTATGACATTCAAAGTGTAATGAACCATAGCATTCAATCAAATTTTAGTTTCCCTAAACCAGATCGGAAAAAAGTAACATCTGATGCAACCTCAAGTAAAACATTTTGGGGGGGATTTATCAAAGCAATTGCGAGAGTTTTAGCCTCTTAGATAATTTTTTTTAATGTGCAAATCTGTCTTTTTAACATGTGCCCCTGTTTTCACCTGAGCTTGCGCTACTTTTCCAACTGCACGTGTTTTATGCCTGTTTTCTTCAGAGCGTGCACTACTTTTTCAGTTTCATGTTTTTTGCACCTGTTTACATCTGCACTTGTCCTGCGGCGGTCTGAAACTGGAACATCACCTAAGAAAACAATCACAACTTAAGAAGTCCCCATGACCACTTTATCAAGAAGCGACTGTTAAGCTTTTTGCCTGAAGCTACAAGTCTTCTTTCCTGGAGTCTATTAAACCTCATTTATCAACAACATTACAATAGCAACATAATCTGGCGCAAATATATTCCGTGCAAGTTCAAACACTTGCAATTGCTATGATAAATCCCCGCCCACCCTTCCCCCCCACTGTATTGCTATGAAAGGCTATTTCTTCACTGAGTTTTCATGGTTATACTGGGCACTCAAACTCCCTTCCACAATCCCGAAACATACCAAAAAATAAATTAACAAACACAAATTGGACTTAGTGGGGGTGATTTACTAACCTAAACACACACACTCACCAGGTGTGTGTGCATTTTTACACAGCAAAATGTATTTATCAACCAAACACGAGCAACGTGTCACATTTTCACGCCGTTATGGCGCGTTTTTATGTATTTACGTACGTGCGCGTCATGTAGCATGCGCCATAGGCTACACGCCGCTCTAATAGCGGCATGCAAGTCTCTAAAAGCATATTTCCACTAATGCCATATATGGAAAAATCATGCACATGATGCATATATAATGCTGCTTCACAGTTTAGACAAAAATGGTTAGCTCATGCATTTACATTCCTGCATTCATCAACGCAAGCAACACAACATAGAGCTAATTTACACAACATCACCTTGCAATTCATGCAGGGCTTTGCACAACACACCTGCTGGGTGTGTACACACTACAAAGGTGTTTAGATTCCACCAATAGATCATGCTGGGAGGGAACACACTACAGAGGTGTATACTTGTTTGTGGCGTGTTTATAAGGTTAGTAAATCAACCCCAGTGTGTGTGTCTGCATGACAGTAGAAGGAACTTTGACTTCAGGATTCTTTGTGCAGAAAAACTGATGCTTTTTTCTACCTGGGCAGACGTAAAAGACACACATCAGTGCAGCTCTGTGTTTGTTAATACATCATTAAATATATGTATATAATGGTAGCAGTGTACGAACCTAAATTCAATTTTTATCTGGCTCTTTCAAACCTTTTACATTAGAGCTTAGGCTAGGAGAGGGGTAAGCATCATAAGGAGCCAGTCAGTTGTGTTGCAGTGCTTGTGTGCTAACAAGGAACATACTGATAGGAGGAGAGAACAGAGCGACAGAGAGATAAGCTCATCAGAGTGCTGCTTCTGGTAAGTAGATCTAGAGATACAGTATATAAAGCTGAATTGTTATGCAAGTCTCAACATTTCCTTCAAACACTGGTGTAGGAAATCTTCCAAGTGGGTACAAAGGTTGCAATAAATACCCAATATGTTGTAACACTTATCTGCTTCTAAACAGTAGGATTTTATTAGATTGCTGTCTGCCTTCATTGGTGTAATTTTGCATAACTTCCTGTACCTATGGCTTGTCACCAGGACTGGAAGTAAGGGGAAATCTCCCCAAAGGGGACACTGCAATAAAACCCGACATAGGTTCTAAACCTCCCTGATTGGACTTGGTTAACGGAATAAATTGTTGCCGGTGTGACATATGAAAATCAACCATTGAGAGTGAAAGGGGGCTACACATACAGAAAAAAATCTTGTGGGAAGTTTGGACAGGCGTAATATTAATTAATTATATTAATCTAATGTGTATATGGTATAGTTTAGATGTATTTTTCAACTTATGCAATCATATTCACTGTATACTGAAAAACACACTTTGGTAAAGACTTAGACCCCATTCACACGTAGCGACATACCTTTTGCAGCGGATCCGCACGGCCGGGATAGCGCGACTTTCGGGGCGACGTTCCAGCGACGGTAGCGCGACCTTCTCCGTCGGGCTCCATAGAAAAAGGGCAAAATCGCGCAAAATCCGCCGAAAAAAGGGTCCGGTAGAAGCGGCTTGCGACCGCGACGAGCGACATGGAGTTAAGACAGCTCCATTGAATAGCATTGGCCGGCGACTTCTCGCGATATCGCGCGGCAAAAATGCGCGATATCGCGGCGGAAATCGCGCGATAATTCGCTACACGTGAACGGGGCCTAAGGTCAGCTTTTGGTCTCGAAAGGGAGGATTTCAAATACAAAAATATTTTCATTGTGTGACTGTGACTCGATGCTACTTGTTTTCAAAAGAAGGTTTAACAATTCTGAAATGTATGTTGAAGCTGGTCAGTTCTGTGAAGTGTTTTGTTTACATGACTGATCAGCTGTTCTGCACGACTGCGGTGTGTTCGCTTTATTAGGTCAAAAAAGTGAAATGATCTGTCACGGCTTAGTGACAGGTTCAGTGATTCATGCTAGGGTGGCGGGTATAATGAGGAGTAAAAAAAATAATCCACAATAGTATAACTACTGATACAATGTAAAGAATTATCCGCAACCAGAAAACGGAAAAGCCTTTACATGTCAGAATTAAAACATAGAATAAAACCGTATTACTGGATTCAAATCATTTTCAAGTATTGAAAAACTGAGAATTTATAACTGCAGGAAACAATGGCTGGAAGAGAACAGTTTATGTGACAAATGAATAAATCTTCTGGTAGCAGTCCAGTTAACCTTGACCTGGTGGCATCTGTGACAGCCAATCAGCTAGGTCCTTACCAACTTTTTGACAGAAATGGCTGATTAGATGTCCCTCCTATGTAAGCATCTTAAAGAACTTCTGTATTATGCTCAGATAAAAATTAGATACAATTAACAAAGGAATATTTGAACACATTTCATTGCTGCTAATTGCACCGCAAACCTTCTCAAGGTATTTTCTAAGAAAATAACTACAAATATTGATTAATCTATTTATGTCAATTTTGGCTGAACTAAAATCACAATCTTTCATTTGTAAGCTCAAAGAATCGGTCATTCCTCACAGCTTAGCTGAAAGTACACTCTATGAGAACACTAAAAAAAAACCCTGTCAAGACTGAAGTATGGGAGCCATCATTGCTGACTGATTTATAGAAGTGCATGGCTTGGGGTTGTCATTTATATCCTTCCTTCCCTACCTGATAAGTCACCGACCTGGAGCAACCATATCATACCACATGCTGGGGCACCTAATATTGTTCTACACCATCGACTCACTAATTATTGAATCAAGGATACAGATGACAATCCTGAAGCAAGTACTTGTCAAACAAATAAGTAAATGTCATTTTCTATATTTCTGTCTTGACTGGTTCTCTTATAAAAAAAAAAAACTTAACCTTCTAGAAACTGTGTTAATGGTACTCACTAAGACATTGAGAAACAACACGCTAATGACCCTGATAAGGCTATCCCTGTGTTCGCTCCTCTTGTAGGGAAATTCCCAGTGTTAGATTGACAGAACTGTGGAATTCGATAGAACAGATCAGCTGAATGAAGGGGCCAGTGAGAAAATCTATGTAGGAACAGAGAATAAACTGCCAGCTCTGTTCCAGTATTCTGACAGCAGCAGATGGCAGGGGAAGCAGCTGCCAGCCTGCTATTGGCTATTTCAAATTGCAATAGCAGGCTAGCTATTGCACCCAACCACTACCTGCTCTCAATCAGCAGAGGAGCAGGCCTGAGAGAGAACTTTCACTCTCAGGTCTGCTGATTAACAGCAGGCAGTGGAGAAGCAATAGCCAGCCTGCTATTGCAAATTGCAATAGCTAATAGAAGGCTGGCTATTGCACCCGCCCACTGCCTGCTGTCAATCAGCAGTGGAGCAGACCTAAGAGAAAACTTGGGAAGCAATAGCCAATCAGCAGAGCAGATCTGAAGGAAAAAGTTCTCCTTCAGTTCTGCTCCTCTGCTGATTGACAGCAGGCAGTGGGCAGGTGCAATAGCCAGTCTGCTATTGGTCATTGTAACAGATTGTGTAGATTACTTAATCATTCAAATTTATAGGCAGTATTAAAATAAAACAGCAAGCTGAACTCTGCCCCATCTGGTATAAGCATTCTGCCCCAAAATTTTCAGCTAAGGTGGAGAAAGTTCAGAGGAAACCTCATTGTAAACTCAGAGGAGAGCTCTCTTAAAGTCCTGAAAGCACCTTTTGTATTGTTGTTTTTTGAAAATGCTACTTACCTGGATAGCTCAGCCTTCACTAATTTCTCAATCACTGACCATAGTCAAGCATGCATTATGTGAAGTCTAAGTCAAGTCAGACCTCCTGATCTACACATTCATCTTTGTCAGTGACTCAAAGTTTTGGAACCAATGGGCCAGCACGACAGACAAGTAACTAGAATTTTCAGTGGGGTCAGCAATGGCAGCCTCTGTTTTTTCTAAGTACATGTTGCTTTGAGCCTTTGTGGCCAATACGTGATGAGATCCAACAGAAGGCAAAAAGTGGTAAGTTCCCGATCCTGTACAGATTTCTTTCATCAATACCATAGGTAAAGTTTAAGTATTGTTTGGTCTGGGGAAGAAATTGTATTTTCTGTCCACAAAATGAGATGTTAGTAATTGAAAAGCCTATATGGCTAAAAGTCTATGGACACCTATCCAAATGATTGAGTTCAGGTGTTTCTAGTGAAGGGTACTGTTAATACTATAGTATACAGAGTCATTTTAGACCATTGTGCTCTTAAAGCTTGTGGCAACAGTATGGTAAAGCCCCCTTTGTGCTCCAGCATGACTGTGCACAAAGCCAGGTCCATGCAGATATGGTTTGATGAGTTTGGTGTAGAAGAACTCAAGTGCCCTGCTCAGAGCCCTGACCTCTACCTTTTTGAACACCTTTAGGATGAATTAGAATGTATGTGACTGTGAGGTCTTCTTGTCCAAAATTAGTATCTGACCACACAAATGCGGGGGGTACAAATGTCTACAGACAAACTCCAAAATCTTGTGGAAAATAGGCATGTTAGAGTTTCAAGGAAGGGGGAACTTGATATTAATGCCAATGTTTTGAAAAGGGACGTCAGCAAGCTCATAGAGGAGGTGGTCAGGCATCCACAAACATATAGATGTTGAATTACGAAAAGCAAATAGGCTGTTCACTTTGCAAGAACATTTTGCCTAAGATAAGTGAATAAGATGGAGCTCTGGTGACTCCTATCATCTAACCATGTGCAAGCAAAAATACTGTTTTTTTTTTCCTTGCAGGTGATTAAAGTAAATTTTCCGCACATTCACTAAATTAAAGGAAATTCTCTTGCAAATTCAACATCCTATTTGCCTTCATTAAATCAACACACTGGTCTATCATGTACAGTACTTAATTGCTTTCCACATTTGCAAAACAGAAATTATTATTGAATAAGCACACATTTATCTCTTTCAATACAAACAAGTTTTAAATCACATTTCATGTGCTAATTATAATATCATACAAGTCACAAAAGAGAGCCTGGAACTTTGGCCCCATCACCTACATTGAAAGGCTGCTTACAGAAGGTTGTGTGTCTAATAACATGTGCCCTATACGCATGTTTGTGGATCAGGTGGTAAAGATAAGCTAACTTTAGTCAAGGGGAAAAAAAAGCTTTACCAACATAACAGTTTATTAGGGATATTGCTGCTCCATAATAACAAATGATTAAAGAAGACAGAAATAAACATGTCAACATGTGTGCTACTTTAATGCACAAGTGATGGAAAAACTGAAAATAACGCAGTAATCTAATGATGAATATGGGAATTAGAAGAGACATTTAATTAATCCATGAGAGTTCTGTAGCTTCTTTTTATATTTTGATTGCTTATTTCATTTTTGAACTGTAGCTGCGAGGTATAGTTGATATAAAGCTTCCATGACATCCATTTATGAAAAACACCATTCCCGATGTATGAGAAACATCATTCTCTGTGTTTGTGCATAACAATGTACAATGCTAAAAAGCACTCTTCTTGCTTGAGTTCTCTCTCCCATTCAATTAACCACAGCTGTCCTGACCTGTTATGCCTTCCTAAAATAGAATGCTTGTACAGACTATGGATTGCTTCTTTCAAGTACTCCGGCCCTGCATGAAAGACAGAAACAAATAACATTTGATTATTTTTAAAAATATCATGACATTTGTTACTTTGTTCTTCTGCAGCCAGCAGAACTGAATCAAATAAAAAAATGGTATAGAGATGTGTTTCTATGTGTGTCTATATAAGAACACATATGCAGCACAAGCCCTATAAAGTGTAGAAAAATAGTACTGGTCAGGTATCTGTGGATTGTAGCTCTATGGGTGCCCGTTTACATATAAATCATCTCAGGAAGTCAGTCAGATATTCATTATCCCAGGCAAATCACAAGGCTTCATGTGATACCGGAGTAAGTGCACCATCGATTTGAGTGAACATGCCCTTTGAAAGGAGACCTCTACTTGATGACCTTTATTTACGAAAATCCTAGTTTCCTGATTGTCATGCTCACCTTTTATCTTCAATAATTTATGAGTCACTGATTTCAGACCAGTAAAAAGAGCAGATCTTATTTGTTGCATGCTTGTTCCAGGTCAGTGAGTCACAGTATTGTCTCCATTAAAATAATACCTGGTAATCCTACCATAAATATCCTTGTTGAGGCACTTTCTGTCATGGGGTGAAAGGTTTGTTATTGCATTGGCACCCTGACACATGCACCCAAGGTTAATGCTACAAGTGACTGTGCTGACATATACGGTCCAAAAATTGCTTACCATTGTCACTCAGGAAGTAGTTCTTAAGCAATGATGTGCATCAGCGCTGGAGTAAGTACATATAGGCTGATCAGCAGCACTGAGAAAAAGGCTAAAAAAATGTGACAACAGTAATTACTATACACAGTGCTATAAAGAAGAACTCCAGGATTTTAAAATATTAACCCTTGCAGTGGGGCTACCCCACACTACAAGGGTTAAATGCTTATTTTTTCTGGGGAGTGAAAATAAAGCAGATATACTCACCTGATCCTCATTCCCACCTGGCTGCTAGAGCTTGGGGCTCCGACAGTATAAGGACCCATTATGTCATCACGTCTAATAAAGGTCTATTGGATGTGAAGATGCCGAGGGACCTAGCACAACCAGAGCGAAGGGGGTTAGAAAGGTTAGTGATCCCTGCTGCTGGACTGAGCATGGGAGTAGTACTTCTTTATTTTCACCGGTAGACCACAATGAGCACTTAAAAGAGAACTATATGGTAAGTGTTTTTCCCTATAGTTCTCTTAAGGGTCACGGGAGGACATATACTAGTGTCCTGCCGTGACCTAAAGCTCAGTATTTTGTGAGCTACAGCTAGCGGTATTCCCGACATTACTTTTGAGATCCACCCAGCTGCGTAAGTGACAGCTGGCTCTGCCTATCTAGAGGCAGAGCCAGCTTTACCCACCCCCCGTTCCTTCAGTCAGTGCTAGAGGATCGGAGTGGGGAAATCCCTGCGGGAAGTGGTGACTGACAGTCTGCAGGGAGATGATCGAGAAGTGCGCGAGCAATGGTATGTGTTCGCTCACTTCCTGATCTATTGAGCCGACGTGTGACAGTTTCATTGTCACACGTCTGCTCGAACAATGAGGATGAGTGATTTTCACTCACCTCATAGTTCTCCTTTAACCCTTGCAGTGCGGGGGGTAGCCCCACTGCAAGGGGGTAATTTTTAAATATCTTGGAGTTCTTTTTTACCAAACAAAATGTCACCTAGTGAGGATTTAGGTCTACTTTAAAGCTGCATTCACATATATGCATTGCGGTAATGCATGGTGTGAATGGTACTTTACGGCACCTTACCACAATACACGTGTATGTGAAAAGCACCACAATGCACAGATTTGAACACTCTGGGGGGAATTTATCAAAACTAGAGCAGTTGCCCATGGCAACCAATCAGCTTCTCTCTTTAGTTTGTTCAGTTAAGGTTTCAAAATGAAAGAGAGATGCTGATTGGTTGCCATGCAAAGCTCTCCAGATTTTGTCTACTCCAGTTGTAATAAATTCCCCTCTCTGTGTGTTGTGGCGAACTACATTGGTTGTGGTATGCTGACAGCCCATTTAAAATAAATGGGCTGCCTAAACGCAAAGCATGTTAATGCACCAAAAAATATGTGTTGACATGTATGCCTTAATGCACCTAAACAATGCAAATGGGTCTCAATGGCTCATAAACACCGAGATATGTCTGAATTATATATGCAAAATGTGGTCTGTGTGGTTTGACTTGAAATGCTGTGATGAGTTTAAACGTTGGATCATTGTCTTTTTTATTGTCTTGTTTATTACTGCAACGTATGGCACATTCCCTTCCTTCCATTTTGCTTATTAGCACCATTCACCCTTCTCTCTTTTCACAACATATACAACTTGTATTCATTTGTTATCTTTACCCCCTTTTTCTTAATTTCCCAATTTTTTTGGCTTCTTTCCCTACTTGTAGCTTATTTTCCTGGATACGTTACTAATGCTTCAGCATGTGATCCTCACTAAACTACCTACTGCTACATTCAAGTCCTAATACTGCGCTTTAACTCAAAACCCCTCAAATGGTTTCTCACCAAGTGTGTTTCTGTTTGAAAGAAGAACTCAGGAATCACAAAGTTAACCCTTGCAGTGGGGCTACCACCAGACTGCAAGGGTCAACTGCTCAATTTGGTCTAGGGGATGGATAAAAGAAGATATACTCACCTGAACCTCAAGACCAGTCTCCACAGCCTCTTCTCCCTCAGGTTCCGGTGGTCTAAGCCCTACTGACTTCATCAAGTTAATGCAGGTCCATTCTCCTGCATTAGATGTGAGGATGCCGAGGGACATACCACAGCTGGAGCAGAGGGATAAAGAGGTAGGCACTGACCTCTGCAGGACTGAGGATCAGATAAGCGTATCTTCTGTATTCCAGGCCCCTAGAGAAAAACAAGCAGTTAACCCTTGCAGTGCAGAGGGGTAGCCCCATTCCAAGGATAATTTTGTTAATTCCTGGAGTTCTTGTTTAAGGGAAACATGGCATGTAATGTCAATAATGATACAATTATGTGCATTTTGAACAAAAACACTAATATAAGAGTTTCAACAAATAAAAGTATCCTAGAGATGAGTCATGGAATAACCTTAAAAGTGCAAACCACTTAGAGCTACAAAATGTGTTCTGAGGCCACCCATAGGAGACCTCCTACACCAAACAAGTAATTAAAAGGGATATACACATACACTTCTGCTAGAGGGTGGCTACTTTTCTTCTCCAGAGTCCCTGTGGGCGCTGAAAAGTAGCCACCCTCTGTGCTCGCTCCCGATCAGAACTACAATGAGACGTGAGGATGCATGAAGCTCCCTTACGTCTCCTCTGCAGATTCCTCCTCTCTTGTCAGTCTTCTCCCTCAAATGCCTCCCATCTAGACTCTGCACGCTGTGAGCTATGTACCGGGCTGGATTTCTTCAGCAGCAGATACTTATCTTTATCTGCCAAACTAGGTGGAGAAGGGGGGCGGGGAACATGTGAGGTGAGCTGTATTTCTTTTACTGCTTATCTCAAGCACACCAACTGAGCTTATTCACTGATATACCGGATTTGCTGTGAAGTTCAATAAAGTCTGTAGTATTGGAATTCTCTGGATTGTGCGGTCTGTTCGTATACTGCTATATTCTAAGGTGGAGACGCACCTATTGGACCAGCACCTAGGGAGTCCTGATGGTGGCTAAGGAATTGGAGCGGTGAGATTTTCTTTGGCTCTACACCAAGTGAGCTGTTACTAGCTGTCACTGAGAGCACTGCATGCAATGAATTATGGGAGCTGTAGTCATATGCAGAGGTGCAGGTATACAGAAATAGAGTGCACTTCTCTGAGCAAGGGAACCGGAAGCCTTAGCGGAAAGGAGGAGGCGCGAGAGCGTGCACACTTTTCAAAAAGGTAAGATTATAGTTAGTTATAGTGCAAACATAAATAAAATCAGATTTAGAGAATGTGCTACGTGCAGACTACAATAATGCCAACAAAAGTTAGAGTTTTGTGTCACTTTAAGTGCACTAGCAAATCCACCATGGAATTGCTCAAAAGAAGAAATGTCCCTGTCAAAGTCCTGATTTGAATCACAACAAAATGTTGTGGGTGAATTGAAAGTACAAGTTCATGCAAGGAATCTCAGAAACATCTGGCAACAGAAGACATTTTCCATGGAGGAGCGGTCAATATCAGAGACTGGTGGGCAGTTATGCAAACCTCCTAAAAGAATTCATTTCTGCTAAAAGGGGCAATATCAGCTTTTGAGGTCAAGGCTGTACTTGCTTTATCCACAGTATACTGTCACATGCATTCACATTTTTGTTTAATAAATGATTGAAAAGGCATTTTTTCCTTTGCGTTTTATTCAAGTATATTACTTATATCTGTACAGGGACAGTGGTTTGGAATTTCTATCATGAACAAAAAATGTGTAGCCTTATGGAGGGCAGAGGCCTTTTGTGAGTTGTAGCTTGCAAGAACAAACCTGTCAGGACACAAATATTGGAGCAGCCCTTGCAGAGCTGTTTTTGAACATACTTGGTACATGCTCCAGGGCTCTCATTTTTATTCTTTCTTCACTACTTGGTGCATTGCTGACCTGAAACAAGCTTGCAGAAAGTGAGTGAAGTGCTGGCACATCTGATACTCCAGTGCAGTGCTTGTTCTGGAGGCTGTGTAACTTGGTGGACTGTGGAGTGTGGTGGACTGGTGCACTACCTGGGTGTAGACCTGAAGTACTACGTATGCGGGCTCTGCTTTCTGTCTACCTTTAAAGTTTAAGTTTTAATTTGACCAGAGTGTACCCTTAAGGACACTACTTTACGGTGACCTATGTATTTTAGCCCGTGAAGCTAGGTTCCATGTGCCCTGTAGAGTACATGCTGGAAACACATGAGTGCTTCTTCTCAAACGCATCTTCATTAAAATTGGTGAAGTAACAGTGAAGGAAGCATTATCTTTCTTGATGTGATTGCTTTCAGGCCAGTTTCTTAACAAACTCTGAGGAAAGCATCTACAACATCTATTTTCATACAAGTGGAATGTGATTTGAAAGCAGTACTGCAAACATGAAATGCAATATCCTGAAAAATATATTTCCCACAAGACAATTCTAGGTGGATTGATGGGCTGTCCTCATTCTGTTCACATTCTGTTGCTTCCTGCATGTTTTTTTTCTGTTTGGTTGTTGATAAATATTGTTTAAGTTTCTTTTTTTCTTTTTACAACCAAAATAGTAAATAGTCCATAGGGAACATTTTGAAGAGCTCTCATATTCTAATTTAAATGTTCTTATTTATAGCATTTAAAACATGGCACTATATAAAATAAATTAAATTCTTATTCGCCTTAGATACACATATTATAATATATATTGAAAAAGGAGGCAGCTGCACTCAGTCATCTGCATTGTGAATTGTGGCTGTTTACTCAATGATACCCAAGCGCGTGACCAACATTGCAGCCTTCCAAATGAATAAAAAGTGAATAAAAAGATAAATGTTCAAATCAAATCCCTTTGGTCACAAGGAATAGTCTATCAAACAGTACATCTTGGCACATACACATATAATTAGGTTGAAAGTTTGCAATTACTGATATCGTTCAGAAGAAAAAAAAATATGCTACACGTGTGATAAATTTATAAAAAAAAAAAAAACTATACAACATTTTAACTGGAAAAACATTTTTTTCTTCCAATTAGTAAATTAAAGTTGGAGTAAGAAATAGTTAATTGGGATATAAATATATGTTGGGATCAGCATGAATAGTAAGGAGTGATTAAAACTACATATGCTGGTAATTAATAAAATGTGACAGTGTGACAAATGTGTAAAATGCATCTAAACAAAGTCTTTAAAATAAAATCAGCAAACTGGACTTGTTAAGGAATGACAAGGTTGTGACATTGTCTTAACAATGGAAAACTGGCTTGATGAAGGACCAAAGACAGGAAGGCTTGTCTGTTTGTTAACTCCTAAGACCAACACATCTATTCACTGATGGGAGAAGGCAGGAGAAGTAAACAATCTAGGACAAAATAGCTGATTTGGAAAAATTCTCCAATTCAGCTCACTTTCCAGTTCAGCTATGTTGTCCTAGATTGTTCATTCTCATGACTTCTCCAACCTCTTCACCCTTTAGTGAATAGCCTGGCAAAACTCAATTTAAAAAAAATGAAGACTGAGGCAACATGGAGTTTATACTTGTAAGTTTACAAAGTGCAGCCATAAATATACAGGATTTAGTGGGGTTTGTCATAAGCCACTTCACATAGATTATAGTGCTGAAGTTCACATGCTGCTAGACAGAAAAGCAGGCATTAATATAAGTATTATCCAGAGATCAATGTGCTGTGTAAACTAGCAGTTAAATGCTACATCGTTAATATTGCAAGTAAATGATCTTATGTGTTTGGCCCAGCTGCAGGGGGGCTCTCTCTAATTTACAGTAAGGCCTCATTCACACACGAATCGGCCTGCACGTACAGCTCCGCGCTGCGTGCGGGGCTGTACCAAGTAGCTGCCAGGAAGGACAGGTGCTGCGTGTGATTAGAACGCAGCCCCCGTCCTTCTCTATGGGGCTACGCCGCCGTATGCCCCCCTATGCTCACCTCATTTGCAGGTCCGTAGGGGTGCGGGTTTTCTGGTCGGGACGCATACATGTTCCATTCCGGCGGCGTATGGATACGATCACCCGCACCCCTACGGACCTGCAAATGAGGTGAGTGTAGGAGGGCGTACGGCCACGTAGCCCCATAGAGAAGGACGGGAGCTGCGTTCTAATCACGCGCAGCACCTGTCCCTCCCGGCAGCTACTTGGTACGGCCCCGCACGCAGCACAGAGCTGTACATGCAGGCCGATTCGTGTGTGAATGGGGCCTAAGGCTGGGTTCACACCTGGGCGTTTTTCAGCGCTGATCGAAGCGCTGAAAAACGCTCAGCAAGTGAAATCCTATTGAGTGCTATGGGCATGGTTCCCACCTCGGCGTATTTCAGCGTGTTTTGACATGCTGAAAAAACGCCCTATGCTCGAAATAGTACAGGAGCTTCTTTGGGGCGTATTTCAGCGCGTATCCATTGGTATTCCTGAGTGTGGCTCGGGGTTAACAAAGTGGTAACCCCGAGCCACACTCGGGAATACAGCGTAGGTCTTACCTTGTATGCGATCCTCGCTGTGTCCTACGGCCGATGCCGTCTTCCGTCCCTTGCGAGCGGGCTGCGGAGGGCTGCGTCGCAGGGGGGCGGAACCCGGCGGGAATTTTGAAAGTTAAAAAAAAATCATACCGCCAGGGAGGTATAAAAACGAGTGTCGAATGCGCATTTCACTGAACTAAAAAACGCGCTAAAAAGCGAGCTGAAAAAACGTGCATAAAACGCGCCTCTAGTAACGCCCAGGTGTGAACCCAGCCTTACAGATGGTACTTTATATGTGCAAGTCCAGGAACATTTATGCAATGGTGACGACAATATGGTAAGAACTGAAATGGTATTTGTAAAGTACTTAACACGGGGTTTAAAAATTTAATTATTTAACAATAGGAAGGTATACTGCTAAAAAGACACCAAAACTAAATGGGCTACTTAATAAAAAAAGATTTTTGTATTTGAGGATTACAGATTTCAGGATAGGGTTAAAGGATTCCGTAAATCTGCCCATAAGGGTATTGAAAATGTTATCATATGTTAGTGTGTAGCCATTCGCCCCAGGAGTTTTTCCAGGTTTCATAGTTTTAACTACCGCCAGATATTCTTCTTGGGTCATGGGAGCCTCTAGAAAGAGCCTTTCGTTTTCAGTGAGTTTAGGCATGCCTGACTCATAAGGGTATTTTTTTTATTGTCTCTTGTTGCTTGATATGGTTAGTTTCCTGAGGGTTGTGGATGAGATTGTAGAAGGAAGAGTAATATGATTTGAAGATTTTATCTATTGTTGGAGAGCTACGGGCTATTTCTCCCATGTCACTCTTGATATGGGAGATATAATTTCTAGCTCTGGTGGTTTTAAGAGCTTTCACTAGAATTTTGCCTGGTTTGTTACTGAATTTGTAGAATGGTTGAGTACAGTAATACCTTGGTTTACAAGTAACTTGGTTTGAGAGCGTTTTCCGATCTTCCTCTTCTTTCCTGATGTTTTCAGCCTCCTCTCCAGTGGTGCGGCGTCTCTCCGATCCAGCGCTGACTGCTCTGTCCCTCCGATCCAGCGGTGTCTGCATGCGGGTGCACGCGTCCATAGACTTACCTTGTGTCCCTCGTCACGTCTCGGCCGAAAATGAGAACTGCACATGCGCCTGCCCCAAGATTTGCGGCTGCTCGAAAAATTTCTCATTTTCAGGCCCAAGCGCAACGAACACAGGTGAGTCTAAACTGCTGTTTAAACGTTTAAAAAAAACAAAACTTTTTGCATATATGTACTACTTGCTAGCAGTAGATATATGCAAAAAAAAAAAACTGGAGGGTTTAAATATCCTTAAAGGGACATAAGGGTCTTGGAGGCCCCTGATGTCTCCATAAGAGGACCTGTCATTGTATATTGGCTATCGCATAGCCAATAAAGTCTATATTAAAACATTGTCTATTATTAAAAAATAAAGTCTCATATTAAAAAAATAAAATGAATTAAAACACCCCATAAATTTTAGGTCCCCTGCGTGCACGCACATATAAACATAAATACGCATCGCGTGCGCCTGCGTGAGAAAACAATTACGCCACACGTTACATATCGCCGCAAACTTCAGTGTGTGAACAATAATTCTAGGGCCATAATTACTGATAATACTAAACTGATAAGAGGTAAAAGCTTTTAAAGCGTCGCCTATGGCCAATTTTTGGCATGGTAGTTTTTTTGCAATTTATCGGGCGCACGCAATTTTAAAGCTTGACATGTTTGGTGTTTATTTACCTTACATGACCCCGTCTTTTATGTTTTACCAAAACATTGGGTACTGATAAATATTTTGTAATATAACGTAGGGAAAACAGGTATTTTTTTTTCAAGATTTTCAGAACTTTTTTCACTATATAGTACAAAATAAAAACCCAGTGGTGATTAAATACCATACCATGGGGTACACCTCCCTGAAATGAGAAAGGCACCTCTCTGAAATTACTTTTTTCAGGTTGGGATCCCTGTAATTTATACAGCTCTATAAAGACCTAAAAGAGAAATAGCTGGAAAAAAAAATAACAGGGGCAGAGGTATCTAGATAAAATAAAACTGCCACATTTGTCAATTTAAAGAAAAAAAAGTTGGAAGGCAAACTATTCTACCTACCACCCAGCATTTAAACCTGGCGTTTGCCCAACACTCCTAAAGTTTTGTCCCTATCGTCCCTCCGTCCACATCTAAACTTGAAGACCGCCGCGCGCCCCCGGCACAAACGTGGCCGCGCGCGCAACTGATGTTAGTGCGCGGGATGCAAATTAACGGGCTACCTGACGTCACGGCGTATCCCGGGCCCTCGCTGCAGCTTGGGGGACGTAGGGAAAGAGAGCGACTGAAAGGTGAGGATGTACTTAGAGGGGGGTCCCTAGAGTTACTTGGCAACCTGTGCAGTATGTCTGTCCTGACTTCACAGAGGGACGGTGCTCTGACAAGGGTGAAGGCGGCTGTACGTACTTGGCATGGCGGGACGTTTGAATAGTTCAATAGGAAGTTATAGTGCTGCAGTGTACCTGGCAGGGACTTCTGTGGCGACTTGTTGCATGGCAGCTGAGACACTCCTGTGTTTACCATGTAACCTGGCCTTCAGTTCCACATCAACTTCTGCCTGATTATTCGCTGCACAGTTCACCGTTCTAAATAATCTGTTCCT
>NW_017306400.1:1216058-1226244 GCF_000935625.1 Nanorana parkeri | reverse complement strand
ACAGATCTCCCTGCATTCACCAGAGACATGAGACGTGACTGAATGTTTTTTATGGGCATTCCATAGTTCTACTGCTGTCATGTAAACCACATATACTGATCTGTTTTTATACTTTGTATGTTATCTTGACGCAGTGCGCTGTACACTGCAGGTCTTTCCTATCCCGAATGATGTTCGTTATATTTTCTTATGTACGAATTCGACACTGCGCAGTATTGCTTCTCTTGTTCTGTATGGACTCTAGTTTAACGTCCCCCAACCCCGCAAATGCGCTCATACTAACGGATAGGGCTGTTCAGGTAGCAGTGCCGATACTTGGCATTTTCAGGAGAACTACCAGTGTTGCAGCTGGGACCGGTTTATGGTGCTCCACCACTGTCCTGACATCATAAGTCTGTATTGTTTTATAAAAACTGTCACATGACCCTAAACAAAAATATATCAGTACTTGCATCTGTGAGGACTTGGACAAGTATCAGTACTTGTACTTGAAAAAAGGGTATAGGGGCATCCCTTAAATATGTTTATAAAAATAAAATCATACATTAAAACAGGCATGGAATGCCGTGCGATTGCAAAAATTGTGCATGCAGTTTTATTTTGAAGTAAACTTTGCTTGTGTATTTCATTTTTTTTTTTTTTTCTGTAACTGATAAATAAAAAACAAATTTCAGTTTTGGTCTACAAATTTCATTTTGATGCATCCCTAGATCTCAGTATATTTTATTATTCTTCATGTATGGATACTTCTTGGGCCGCAACAACTAATCCATAATAAATGATAATGAAAATCATTGTCAACGATTCTCATTATCGATTTAGTTGATTCTGATTAGTTGATTTCATGGACAGCTCCAAAACTCGCTGACCTCAGCACGCCCAAATGCTCACCCACCTCCTCCGCCGCAACTTTGCTCAACCAGTCTCCTCCTCGCTGCAGTCTGTGTCGCCTCCAATCCCTGCTGCTCTCCCCTTCCTGTATCAGCAGAAGCAGTGGGCATCGGAGAGGACACAGACAGGCTGTCAGGTGCTAGGGTTGCTGAACGGGTCGGAGAGACTTGGAGGCAGTGTGTGCGCAATATGCAATTTGAAACAGCCTGAGGAGGACTTCAGGTCTCTCCTCTGCTGATTGGCCACGGTCGGGTGCAATTCCCAGCCTGCTATTGGCTGTTTTAAATTGCAATAGAAGGCTGGCCATTGCGTGTGCGCGCGCGCACACACACTGCCTGCGGTGTTTATATTCAGCCACCTCTGTAGGCAGCTGTCATTCCCTGGCTGAAGCTATTAAAACCATGTGTGCTTGATTAGTTCCTTGACGGTATGTGTTCGCTCACTTTCCGATCAATAGAGCCGACCTGTGACAGCTTCTAACTATGGAAATCACTAACCTCATAGTTCTCCTTTAACTGAAAAGAGAAGCTGATTGGTTGCCATGGGCAACTGCTCCAGATTTGTCACCTACACCCAAACCCTTCTGCAGTTTGATTCTGCCGGTTTTGACCTTTCAGTTATTTTATTTTGCAACCTAAAAGATTGCGCTCTTGCAACTGGACCTACCCGAAATAATATAAGGCTCTAGTGGTAGATCCAGTAAGCTTCCAGTGATAATTTAAAGAGACTTTTAGGTGCATAGTTTCTTTGAACTCCAGAATGTTTTGTATTTATGCTCTACAAACAAATTTAGAGCTGCAGCTAACGATTATTTTCAAAATCGATTAGTTAGCCGATTATTAAGTTCGATTAATCGGTTAATCGGATAAACAATAAAAAAAATGGCTCCAGTGATGGACTACTAGTTTGTATTGAGATTGTAGTCCATCACAGGAGCAAGCTTGGACCGGTGGAAAAAAATAGTGTGGTGTGC
Source organism: Nanorana parkeri (assembly GCF_000935625.1). NCBI lineage: Eukaryota > Metazoa > Chordata > Amphibia > Anura > Dicroglossidae > Nanorana > Nanorana parkeri. The sequence continues at coordinate 1,224,380 of NW_017306400.1, read as the reverse complement.
AATATAGTGAAAAGGAAAGTGTAAAATTATACAGCAATGAATGCAAAATGGCACCGACTATAGAGGAATACAAAACCCAGCAATAGTACATTATACAGCGCAATGCAGAATACCACCAGCTATAGAGGACTACAACAAATCCCAGCAATCGGCGTGCAGCGTGTGTGGAGCCGTGAACAGGGCCAACTGATCGGAAGCCGATTAATCGATTATTGAAAAAGTTGACAACTTTTTCAATAATCGATTATAATCGATTATGTCGATTAGTTGTTGCAGCCCTAAACAAATTACGTCTAATGATGCCTACAGATTACAAGACGCTCTGTGAATGGAAAAGGGGAGAGCAAGGGTGGATCAATGACAGGATTTCTCACTGTATCTCTTTTATTCTGTAAAACAAATAAAGGGCATTTTTTTCAATCAATTTGGGGTCAGGAAAGGCAAGGTGAATGACAGGATCCCTTTACTGTTATAACCACAGCTCCCATCTCTGCAGCATAGAAGTATAGCACTGCTTGTACATTCCGGCATGAGTTAGACCAGGATTTAGAAACTAGGCACCATTGACCCAGACCTAGGATTACTGTCATTAGCGGTAACGTGTTTGTACGAGTAAAAAATAAATAAATCCCGGAGTTCATCCTTAAGATTACCTGTATGGGTTGTTGGGAAATGTCATTTCTTTCTAGTAAATTTGGTTTCAAGATCTATCTTTGGTATGACCCCAGAAAACAGGCTTAGGTTGTGAATATTTATGCAGGTAGAAATGCAAGGGAATTTCATTGTACAATTTGAATGGGTTGCTTGTCATTTCTAGAGTATTATAGGAGGATGTGTGTTTAATAGTTCTAACCCCCTTTTTCTTCATATGTAGGAATAACCATGGAGGACAGCTTCAGATTTGCTTCAGCTGGTGATGATATTAAAATATGGGACTCTTCATCCATGACAGTGGTAGAGCAATTCAATCCCCACAGCACATCACATCCTGTATCTTCATTGTGTTGGAGCAGAAACAGTATCCTTTTGACATGTGCATGCTGGTACTTTTTCTAGTGGCTCATTTGTTTCGTATGTGTTTAAGTCTTCAAAATGTAAGAAAACTATTTCTATTGAGCTGCAATACAAAGCACAGTACATTTCTACGGTAATATCTGAATATGAGTGTTACGTGTTTATGTCTTTAATATTGCAATATGTTCCCTTTTTTCCCCCCGCTGTTTTATGTGGTTGCATGTAGGCACTGACTTGGATCAACCCTTCATTAGTTTATGAATAGACCTCTTGGTTTGCTTTGCTTTCTGTTATTTTTTTTTTGCAGAAGTTATTGCTGTCGTGTAAGTTGTGCTAAAATGTGTATTCCTGTGTTGTAGCTATCTATCTATCTATCTATCTATCTATCTATCTATCTATCTATCTATCTATCTATCTATCTACCATATATAGATATATCTCTATAGATCTCTATATCTACATAGATATATCTATCTAGAGATCTATATATCTATCTAGAGATCTATATATAGAGATCTAGTAGGGATGCACCTAGGGCTATATCTATCTAGAGATCTATATATCTATCTAGAGATCTATATATAGAGATCTATTAGGGTTAATTTCTATTTCGGTGCACCTCTAATAAAACTATATATATATATATATATTGCCCAGCAAAGTATTTCTTTACATTTTTCCACACACACTTAGTCATTATGTTTTCAAACCTCCACTTCCCTGAACTTCCTGACCAGTACAAGCTCACAAGGGGCAGCACAGGTTCTAGCAGCCGTCCAGCTACTAGCTTAGAGAAAAGGAAGGGGGAGCAGGGGAGTGGTTTGCCTTGTTGTGTCTGTGTGTTTGTTGAGATGCACACAGCTTACTAGCACATACAGGGGTGGCTCCATAGGACCCTGCAAGGAAAAGGAGCCACCCTAAGACAGGATATCGGGTCCAGTGCTCGGAGGACCAGCTTCTTCTGCAGGATCTAAAACTTTTAAACATACATAAGCAGCATCTATTGTAAATTATTTAATCAGTAGAGCAGTATGATTGTTGTCACAGGAGGCCAAGCTCTTCTTCCGCACCGCCCCACTGAGCCTGCTGTGACCGATCAGGATGGAGAGCAGTGTAGAGGCGGAATAGGCTGTTACAGGAGGCCAAGCTGGTGGGGAGGGGGCGGACTCAGCTGTGTGGCTGTCAGGGGAGGGCAGCGGCGGCTCTCTAAATAAAATAACTGCGGCCGTCCTGGATTGCCTCGGTATGCAATCCGTGCCGGCCACGATCAGGGAACGGCAGCCTCCTAACAGGCATATTAGACAGCCGCTCGCTGGGGCCTCACAGGGTCCTAGTGAGGAGGAAGCGGCCGTTTAATATGCCTGTGAGGAGGCTGCCGCTGCTTGATCGTGACCGACCTGGATCGCATACCGAGGCGATCCGGGACGGTCGGACTTATTTTTAGAGGTGGCCCGAACGTGGGATCGCGTACCAGCCGAGAGGGCCCTGCGTGCCATAGGTTTGCCACCACTAGTATAGAGGATTCCTGTTCATTCAGTGCTGGGGCTGCAGAAAAGAGAGATTGAGGACTCTGTCTCTTTTTCTAATCTAAAATGGATATATCAGGGGTTCCCCTTTTTTTTTTTCTGTAGTAAAAATGACACGGAGAATCGGAAGTGAATGTTTTTATCAAGAAAACCTTGCAAAATGTACTGGCATATTGTGTGTTTGTTGTGACAGCCTTGTAATGGGAAATAACACACAATGAGGATAGAGATTCCACTTTTTGTAATAAGAGATTTAGGTATTGTAATACACTTTAGTAGAGTTGAAGTGAAATTGCAAAAAAACAACATGATTTATCCTTATGGTTAATATTTGTAAAAGTAATAATCTGTGGCCCTTTAAGATGTTTTACTACTTTTTGTATGCTCTTACTTTCATGCGTTTCTGTTGGTAGCTGGTGTTCTTTTGACATATTGATCCATTCTGCTGAGCTGTAGCTTGAAAAATGCTAAGGCTGAAGAACTGTAACATGAGCTAAAGCATAGGTGATTGTCTTTAGAATGCTCGGGCTAGACCTCTATAGTTTCAAACTATTAACTAAAGAATGGCAGGTTGTTAAATGGATTCAACTTTCTCTCTGTGCTGTGGGATACCTGCATTAATGAGTCATTGATGGAAACAGAGTCAATTTATATTAGTGCAATGGACCATTTCTGCTCGGCGAACACATTTGTTTCCTTTTAGTTTGTCTGTAGTGCAGCCTAACAAAACAATTACAAATCAGTATCTGATGGTTTATTCACACTGTGCAATAAACATCGGAAAGTAACATCGGCCAGTCCATCAAGATGGGAGAAGTAATTGGTGTATTTGGCAGGGTGATGGTTGATTTATTTTATTTGTCATTCACTGCAATTACTACAAGTTCAGGTTTGCAGTAAAGCAAATGGCTTGTAGATTTCCTTCTGTGTGACAAAAGATGTACAGTCTATTTTGTGACTTTTACAGTTTATAATGTGTAGTAGAATTTTATATATGTTCCAATGGCTGCAAATGGACACTATTTTAAGCTGCAGTTGAATTTGTTTATATTTTGCCTTCCTTTCCCCCCAGATCAACATAGTAATTAAATTCCCTGTTTTTAGTATATACTTAATGTTGAACCCAGTGACATCACTAAGTCTCTGTGCTTTGCAATGCAGGCAGATCATTGCTGGTGGGAGGGGCTGAAAGGGTGCTGTACATAACTTCCTGAAAACAGGAAGCTGTGGTAGCGTCTGCATGGGAAGCTGAACCTCCTTGATTGACAGATCTGAAAACCAATGAATGAAAGGGGCCGGCCAGGAACAGTAAGTTAGGGGAGGAAAGGCATTGATGTTTCTGGATGTTTTCCAGTCAGGAAATGTGGTGGGCTCTATCTGGCTTTCTGAGTTTCTAATGTACCCTAAGAGAGAAGCTCAGTGTGCAGTGAAAACAATGTAACCAACTTCAGTACAGGAGCGTGTACAAGACTGAAGGTGACACTGCAGTTCAGCTTTAATAAACATGGCAACAGATCCATGTTTACCTTGTTTAAAAAATCTGTTTGATCACAGAAGGGTGATCTTTAAAATGATCTGACAAAAAATGCAATTTAAAGTAGGTCCAAACCTGACTTTAGTTCAGCATGTGTATCATAACCAGTCATTATGTTTGCATCTCATTGCTGCCACTTCCTGTCTGCATGCCTATGGCCCAGTGATAGTTTTGTGTCATTTCCTAATGGTGACAACGGTAGAACATTCCTGAGTAATGGGTCAACACGACTACATATAGTCTCAAGTGATGGAGTGACTGTGAAGAAGAGCAATTGGGAGATGGGGAGAAAGCATTGCTACCTATAACAGGAAGTGCCTCTGAACAAGAATGATACCCGTGTGTTTTGGTTCTAAACACATTAATTTGAGAAAAGCCTTTTCAATACATTACAGTTTAGTCTTGAAGCCCAACACCAAGAACAGGTATTTGTACTTCATTTTAAACCGTTAATAAACGGTAGTAAACCTTTAATAAACCGTAATGTTTTTCATACTCAAGGCGCTCTCTGTAAAGCTGGCTGTAGATTGGTCAAATTTCAGCTGAGTCCTACTGACTTTTGTGTAAGGCCCCCGGCGAAACATAAGGCTGGGTTCACACCTGGATGTACGGAATATGCGTGTTTGCTGCGCGTTTTTTACCGCCTTTTGCGGTAAAAGAAACGTGTTTCCGAGGGGTATCCAAATGGATAAGCGCGGCAAATACGCCCCAAAGAAGCTCCTGTACTTCTTTGGGCGTAGGGCGTTTTTCAGCGCGTTCCTACACGGTGTAAAACACCCAGGTGGGAACCATGCCCATAGGCAATTATTGGTTTTCACATGTTGAGCGTTTTACAGCGTGTATGAACTAAAACGCCCAGGTGTGAACCAGGCCTAAGTCGATTTCTCAATTAAAATGCCGTCTGGAGACGGCAACCCGCCAATGCTGCAGTGCCGTCCGTCCGTTTTTTTACAACAGGTGGACGGCAAGTGGTTAAAGGAGGCGGTACAAATTTTCTTGGTCATACGGCGAATCAGCGGCAGCTACTGTTCCAGTATTTTGACAGCGGCACACTCATCACTGTTAGAATACAATAGCCCATCCATTCTGTTTAGTGTGAAAGGAAAAATTGCACATTCTTTTTCTCATTTCTTCTGTGGGGCTAAACAAATGGGGATGGGCGCTGGATGCACAACACTTAGCTATTCTAGACACGGTTTCGATGCAGTGTGACTCCCGCTGCACATTTGTGCAGTGCCCGGCAGAGCTTACCGATTGAAGAAAAACATTACAGGTTTAACATGAATTAACCAGACAAATTACAGGTGCAAAAAAAGTAAAAGTAATTGTACCGGAAGCTGAAGTTTGATTAGGTGAGCTTTAACATGAACCTGTACTGAGACAAATATGTTGGCTTCCTTTAATGACTTGTCCTTTTTGAATATGTCAGCCTTGCTTATCCGTTGGCTTCAGTGTTTTCTGAATCACTGTACTAGTAGAACAAGTATCATTTCTTATGAGTATTGTATCTGGTGCAGATAGCTGCACTGGTACTTCAATACGTAGAGATTATATAGTAACCACTTCTCTTACATGACCATATCTCCATCAATAATATGAAAACAAAAATTGTGCCAAATGAAATTCAATCAGAATGTGTCAGTTCTTGTTGAGTCAAAATGCTGCCAAAATACAGAAACTTGATAAGGGATAAACACTTTTAATAGCTCTCTATATGGATGCATATTGTATGCTTTTAACTTTGTGATGTACTGTGTGCTGTGCCTGTGGTTCATTAAATTTTTCAATGACCTTGTGTGTATGTTCTGAACAAGTCTAGTATATTCCAAGGATGCAACACTGTAGCTGCATTTTGCTTTGAACACCAATCAAAGTGAAACTCTCTGATCAAAAGTGAAGAAGCAATAATAAGTTGGCAAATTCTATTTTATGCCATTTATCAGTTTCAGAGATTTTACAGATTATCTCTCCTGGCATCAGCTTTACTTTCTTTGTACTTGAACTTAAAACTGACCTTTGTTGATAGAAATACAGGGTAATACTAGCATCTGTCCCTCGCACTGTCTGTAACAAATTTCACAGATCATGTTGCATGGTCCTTAACTGTAAGTTCAGATCTCTTCCTGGCCAGTGCTTCTGGCAGTGGTGATAAAATAGTCTTTTCAAGCTGTAAGTCTAAACCAGTTCCTCTCTTGGAGCTGGCAGAGGGGGTAAGTAATCTTCTAGAATAAATCCTTGGCTTTCCCTATGCTATCATACTTTGTTGAATTATTCTCTGAATATACTGTATTTTTAAATACATTTTCTCATATTTGCTATCTTGCTCTTTCTAAATGGAAAATGTATTTTGTAAAATATATATTTGAATTCAGATTAACAGTGTTGCAGTGTAACCATAGCAGTAGGATAATTTGTACAAATATGTTATCAGAAAGTTGCACATACACTTTCTACATTAGATGGTGGCTTTTATCAAGGACCTGAACTGTGGAACATGTGCCCAAAATAGGCAGCAGAGGGCAAAGGTTTAGTCATCAATATTGTCTGTAGACTCCCTGCTGCTGATCGTTTTCACATTTACTGACCTACCATGGCTTGTTCTGCACTGTGTCTTTGTGTGGTGGTGGCGATTTTTTTTAGGTGTGAAGGACTTTGCTTTGTAATATCAGGCTATATTACTCTGATGACTGCTGGGCTAATGGTCAAGACGCAGCAAGAGAGGTGCTGAAAATGCAGATCCACAGAGTGGGTGAAACAAAAGGAAGGCCCTTTTTCTGCAGGTCGTCATGCGCAGCTTCCTTTCCAGCAAGGAGAACAGAGAGCAGCACAGACGTGACATGACTAAGGTGGTCATACACTGATCTATTTTTCTCGTTCAACCCCAGGGCTGAACTAGAAAACTAGAGCAGCTTCCTCCATCAACACTTAGGAGTGTGTCAATCGAGGAATCCTGCTGTTTGCATTGTATTTTGACCGTGGCCGTACGAACATTTGCTGGCCAGCTCCTTCGATCAGCTGATCGAGGGATGCTGACTGAAAGGGTGCCGACATCGGTACACAATGTGCAAATTTCGACCCAGTTCCTCAAAAACCTGCTGAAATTTGCACCATTTGTGGGCGCCTTAACAGAGGCAGCAGTGCTTCTCACTTGATAGATATACAAATAAGAAACTTTGGGCAACTTCACATGCCTGCAAGTACAGTGTGCAATTAAAATTTTTTTTTTTTTTTATAGGAGAAATTTAAAGACAATGTAAATCTTTCAGGGTAACTCTTTAGTTAGAGCTGATGTGTGACATTAAAACTGTCACACATCGGCTCTATTGACCGGGAAGTGAGCGAAAACATAGCGCTGCTCGCTCACTTCCCGATCATCTCCCTGCAGAGAGCAGTGACTGTCAGTCTTCGCTCCTTACTGGGATTTGCCCCTCCCCTCCCCCAATCCTCCAGCACTGACTGGAAGGATGGACGGAGGAAGGGGTGGGCATAGCTGGGTCTGCCTCTAGATAGGCAGAGCCAGCTGTCAATCAGCTAGTGGGGTGGATCTAGACAGTATTGTCGGGATTCGTTTCGGCTGCGGCTCTCTCGGCATATAGTAACAGCCCGCTGTATACTGCGTTTTGGGTCACAGGAGGACGTTTAGTCCTCCCGTGACCCTAAAGAGAACTGTGGGATAAAAATGTTATCCCATAGTTCTCTTTTAAGCACAATAAACATCTGGTCCACTTAAACTGTTTAAGTAGATCTAAAAGTGAAAATGTATACATTTATTTTTCTTATTCCACCTAATGTCCACTCCAGACGGCTCTTGCTATTTATGGGGTGCTAGGGTTTATCATCCCAAAAATGTTTTTTTTGCAGGGTAGTTTAGAGGGGGGTAGGAGAGAGGTGAGAGGGGTTTCATATTATGCCCACAATTGTGCATTATTATGAATAATCTGCTTCCAAACTCGATTGTTTAAATTAGAGGCTAAGCTCAGGTTTTTGTTTTCCTATAAAAGACGTTTGTTGAAAATATATGTGACATGTTCCAACATGATGTTGCTTGTCAGCATTTTTGCTTTGTCTTTCTGTGTGGAGGAAAATGATGCATGTTTTTTAGTACTAACAATTGTTTTCTCCTTTTATTTACTACAGAAAAAGCAAACTTGCGTAAATCTGAACTCAAACTCACAATATGTAGTCAGTGGAGGTCATGATAATACAGTTAACATTTGGGATTTAAAATCTAAAAGACTTCATCGATCT
>NW_017306400.1:1204691-1215811 GCF_000935625.1 Nanorana parkeri | reverse complement strand
AAACATTTGAATGATGATTTTGCCATTTCTTTAGAGAAAGTACTCCTTTCTGACTTTTGTCATTCAATTCCCCTTTAGGATCACAAAGATGAAGTAACGTGTGTTACATTTAATAATAATGACAGCTACATTGCCTCTGGTTCCATGAGTGGAGAAATTATATTGCATAATGTTACTACCAACCTGTCCAGCACACCTTTCGGTCATGGAAGCAGCCAGGTACTGAGAATGTGTTTTTATTATTATTATTATTATGTTTGGTCATCCTCTGTTAGTCGAGTTTATGATTTTCACTCTGTTTCTATGTGTTTTCAGCCCATTCGCCATTTGAAATATTCCTTTGTGAAGAAGTGTTTGCTTGGTGCTGTGTCTGACAGTGGCAGTGTGACCTTGTGGGATGCCAACAGCCAGAGTCCATACCATATGTTTGAGAGTGCTCACAAAGCTCCAGCATCGGGCATTTGTTTCTCACCAATGAACGATCTTCTTTTTGTCACAATTGGGCTAGATAAAAGAATTATCTGTTATGACGTGTCCAGAAAAATGTAAGTTGTGTTCATAGATTCACAGATTCACACTCGCATGATCCATCCAAGCCAAGCCAAAAAAGCAACATACTTGTTGTTGCTTTTCAGCTTGCCTACCTCATTGTGTGTCTCTTTTTATAGGGAATGTACAGTCCCTTTTTTTTTTTTAATGCTAATTTAGTGCTTTTAGTGCTTTTTTTTTTTTTTTTTTTTTTTTTTTTTATATGATGGGAAGTGAAACACCACAAGGTGGATGTGAACACCTTGGATCTTTTTTGCCTAAAGTTCCAATATTGAAACTGCGTCACATTATTCCCCTAGCAGTTTTCGAGTCTCCCGGCAGAAACCTATATCGCGGTGTGTAATGGGATCACTATAGGTGTGTTCCCCAAGTTGCATGGTCTGATGGGACTAGAGAATACATAGAACCTCTTTCAACAATCTTTGGTCATGTGTTAATGGAAATCTGCATCTAGCTGTTAGGTGCATTCTGATTGCATTTGGCATCAATTTAGTACTTCTGAGATCATTAAGGGGGGCAGTCTGTTGCGGTGCATTTAATGCAGGTGTGATAATATGCATTGCTTTAAGGCAGCCTATATATTTGTATGGGTTGCCAACTCAAAAATAGCAGACTAAAAATTGGACTTGCACCAATTTATTTATTTTCTAAATACCTGTTTATTTGATTTCTGCCTATTAAGTCCTTGCAGGGTCATTTTCAGTCAATTATGGACACCCAAACAGAAAATCATACTAACAGTTTTTTGAAAAAAAACAAAACTCATACTGCTTTAATGGCTCTATGAACCTGCTGAGTGCTTTTGAGATTTTATAGATGGCTTGCCTCCTCTGTGTAGGGATAGCTTCATAAATATGTTGCAAGGACAGATCATTCAGCAAGAACTATATCTAATTTACAGGAAGTTTAGTATTGACATTGGATTTACACATCCACATGTGCCATGAGCCTAGCTAGGGACTGACTATATTTTTAGCAAGTGTACTTTTTCTAACTTTGTTCTAAAGTAATATTTAATATGGATTTTTTGCACATTTACTTGCTGTTCCATGTTTTGGTTGTGCTACTACAAGTCTGTATTAGAAAAACAATCTAGAGGGGGTCGCCTAGTTGCTCTCCGCCGGGAGAGAAACACTTTCTCTCCTCTTCTCTGCTCTGTTTTTTTTAAATTGGGGGCCGCCGTAAGTCAGAAAACAAAAACCCACCATAGGATTGCATAGCTAGATTCCTATTGACTATTTCACTTTGCAAAAGCCAATAGCAAACTAGCTATTGCACCCACCCTCTGATGCTGCCAATCAGCAGAGGGGGACCTGAAGTTCTCCATCAGTTCCCCTTCTAGTGATTGACAGCAGCAGAGGGCGAGTGCAATATGTATGTATTCAAGCAAAAAAATATGTAAAACACACCTCCTAGCTATGCATTCCATTTTCCCGGTCCGCAGCTGCAGAGATCGGGAAATGTCTCAGTACCTGTGATTGGCACTGCGCACTGTCAAACTTCCTGGCAGGCTCGGCATGTGGAGCTGCAAACATGCCCAAGCCCATCACTATCAGTGACAGTACTGCGGAGTATGTACCTCATACATTATATAGCCACACACTTTAAATCCAATTCTTCTACCGTGTTTCCCCGAAAATAAGACACTCTCTTATATTTTTTTTGGCTCAAAAAAAACACACTAGGTCTTATTTTCGGGGTAGGTCTTATTTTTTTTAATGTACAACAATCCAAAGTTAATGCAAATCCAAATAAAATACAAAATGGCAAAATTAAGAATAGGGTGATCAGGGCAATCGGGGGTGCCGTACCTTTCCAAGAGCAATTTGGTAACCAGAATGAGTGAAGCGCACTTTCACTATGGATTCCTCACAGGCGGAGTGCATTTGGTATCACTCCGCCTGTGACAGAAGCCGGCGCTATAGAGGAAGCAACGGCTTATGGGGCTCTCCTCCCTCCTGTGCCGCCTCGCTTCCTCTAGCGCTGGCTTCGTTGGCACCCCTTATTCCCTCCTGCGGCTCTTCAAGTTCCCCCTTATGCCACCACCGGCCCTGGGAATGGTCACAACTAGGTCTTATTTTCGGGGTAGGTCTTATATTTTAGCAATTCTCAAAAATAGTACTAGGTCTTATTTTCGGGGTAGGTCTTATTTTCGGGGAAACAGGGTAGTTCCAGCTGCAGAGCCCAGTCCTGTCTTTGTCTATAGCAGTGGTTCTCAACCTGTGGGTCGCTGTGCAAGGTGAGAGTCCTCCTCAGCTCTCTCCTAGCGCAGCAGTGTCAGTTCTCCTGCCACGCCGCCAGATGTCGCTGCAGGAGCCGCGTCATCCCTAAATTTTACCTTTTTGGGGGTCACCACAACTTGGCAAATGTTACCAAGGGGTCCCGGCCTTGGAAAGGTTGAGAACCACTGATCTAGCGCCTTCTTGTAACGGAGAGTATTTACATTTCTCAAGATACATTTGAATACCTTCTGTTATACGAAGGCTCTACAGAGGTACACACTGGTACAGTGGAAGGCTTTCTAATTAATTGTATCCCTTCTCACTGTAACCTCCTGGGTTATATATTTTCCTCTGTATAGAGACTTGTAATTGCTCCCTATAATTATTGTCTGAATATGCTGCAGTAATCTCAGGGTGAACAAAGTCCGATTCCTCAAATTCAACCAAAAAATGTTATATAGCTATGTAAAGAGGGGTCAGAAGGAAAAACAGCAGTGAAGCGCAGTCATTGTGGTGTTACCATGAAGCTGGTCACGTGTGTGTGTGTGTGTGTGTGTACAAAAAAAAGTATAAAGAGACACATTTTGGGTTAACTTAATTTGCACCACATGTTACTTTTTAAAATTCACATGAAGCATGAATGGGGTTTCTCCCATTCACATACAGAGCTTTACTCCATTTACATGGATGCAACCTGCAGAAGAATACCCACAGTTCTTACTACAACCTGACCTGTGCTGGTAGAAGCATCTTTGAAATGTATGGCAGGCCCCATCTGCCACTTCTGTAGAATGTAGCTGAGGATGAAATTAGGTATGTGTAAAGCTGTAATAGTAGCAACTTCCATTATTTTCACTGGGCAAAAAATGTTGAATGAATTCAAAGTATGTAATGTACATTCCTAAAACACTATCTGAGTATAAATGGAGAACACCATTTTTGCTTTATCAGAGTTACATGAAAAAATGGTTGTGGGAAAGAACTAGCAACACACTGCATTGAGTAGTTTTGTATGGGCATTCTAAAGGGACAGTTGTATAGTGTGTTATGTCTTTTTAAGGGAGAGCATTTTGAGTTGATATTGTAAAAGGTGTTTGCGTGGGTTTCCTCCAGGTACTTTGGTTTCCTCCCACACTCCAAAGAAATGCTGGAAGGTTATGGAAGGTTAATTGGCTCCCGTCTCCTATATGTCAGAACCTGAAAACTAGCTCAGTCATGAAGGGGTTAAGTAATGACACAGTGTAATATGTCATGTGTTGTTCATCTGAGGTATTTACCTGATTGTTAGAGTTCTGGGGGTGTACTTTCTTTTTCACATGACTGTAAATACCTGTAATAATAATAAAGATTCTGAATTGAGTATCGAAGATTAAAGGTGTATTTCATATAGAAACTTGTAGCTACTGGTAATAAACTGCATATCTGGCATTGTAGGAAGTCTTAGCTGATAGACAGCTGCTGTGATTACTGGATAAGCTACAGAGAGGTAAAGGCTGTTCACTTTGTAAAGTGAATGATGATGGATAAGGTAATCCTCTGGTCACTTTGAATACCTAGTCATGTGCAAGTGATTGGTTGAAGTGAACACCGCTTAATACTATTTACTAAGCTTGGTGAACCTTCACTTTTTTTTTTTTTTAAGTGAACAGTTTCTATTCCTTTAGTAAATCAAGTCCCAGTGTCCCAGGTAAGCAAACCTGTGAAGCAGATATATTTACAAAATACTTTTTTCTCAAATATAGATACCATTTTTATATAAAGCCAGTTATTCTACTTATTGGTGGAGCCTAGTGGACTCAGTACTCAAGATGTAAATGGGACCTCAACATCAACCCAAGTGGAGATTGAGGCCGGTCCACTCTTGATTGCAAGCCCCTGCCCCTGCATTTCGACTGTTTAATGCCTGAGTCTCTACTGCCTACTGAATGGCAGGGGTTGTCTTAAGCCTTACTTCGGCCCCATGTATAGCTTGGACGTAATATTCAAATGGACTTAACAGGGTCTCATATTTACAGTTAAAGGTTAACACAGGTGCTTGCCTACACCTACAGTTCCGTTGTTACCTTAGAAACATTTTAGGTCAGATTTAAAGCTGACATTTACAAATAACTATTTTAAATGTTTATGGGTATGTTTAGCTGATCCACATTGAGGCCCCATTCACACGTAGCGATATATCGCGCATTTTTGCAGCGCGATATCGCGAGAAGTCGCCGGCTAATGATATTCAATGGAGCTGTCTTAGCTCCATGTCGCAAGTCGCTTCTACAGGACCCTTTTTTCGGCTGATTTTGCTTTTTTCTAATGGAGCCCGGCGGGGAAGGGCGCGCTACCGTCGCTGGATCGTCACAGGAACGTCGGAGCCCCCCTCGCCCCCCCCCCCCCCTGAAAGTCGCGCTATCCCGGCCGCTGCAAAAGGTATGTCGCTACGTGTGAATGGGGCCTGAGAGTAGGAGCAGGAAAGGACCATCATTGTGTAACACTTCTTTTAACCTCAAAATTACATGTGCAGTGTATTTTAAAACACTTAAAAGGTCATATAGATTCCCTTTAAACCTGGACAGATTCCTGCAGTGACCAGCAAGGACGAGTTTCCCAATTTGAATGTTTGTTGTGAAAATTATTTTTCTGTGTATTAGTTTGTTCATTCCAACAACAGAAAATATGTAGGAAGGCTTGTGACCAATGCTACAGGCTGTTACTTGCAAAGGCTTCTGACGCTCGCTAAACCAAAACTAACTTATTGGTAGCAGTGCACAAATCTGCTTTCTTACGCAAGATGCTCATGAAGGATATAACGAACCTCATAACAAAATATGTATATTAATGTCTCATTTCCATGTGCAATGATTTATTTTTACTTTTACTTTACTTTTAGCCTTCTTCAAACAGTGGTAGTTGAATCACCTTTGACTGCTGTAGACTTTATGCCAGATGGAGCTACACTGGCAGTCGGCTCTTCCCGTGGGAAAATTTACCTTTACGACTTAAGAATGTTACACTCGCCAATTAATTCGGCCGTGAGACGAGCAGAGACGCAAGTTAAGTCTATGGACGCGTGCACCCGCATGCAGGCACCGCTGGATCGGAGGGACAGAGCAGTCAGCGCTGGATCTCAGTGACGTCGCACCGCTGGAGGGACACATGAAAACATGGGGAAAGAAGAGGAAGACCATAATAAGAGACATCATTTAAGGTAAGTGCTAACATTTACATGGGGGGGAGGGAAAAATGTTTTTGCCTTTTAATATCACTTTAAGGTACAGCCCCTTATAAACTATTTACTTATCAGGGGAACTCATTTCTAATCTATAGCCTTAGAGCTCTCCACCAATGTCTCTTAGTATGAGGTCATGGGGATGATTTCCTAAAGGCAAATGTATAGCTCTGAATTATTTGCGTAACAAAATAGTTTTGACCCTTTTTTCTGTTTGCTTGTAAACCCTGGACTGTTTAACGGAGAATTATGAGGTGAGTGCTTTTCACTCATCTCATAATGAGTCGACCTGTGACAATTAAACTGTCACAGGTCGGCTCAGTAGATCGGGAAGTGAGCGAACACATACCGGCGCTCGCTCACTTCTCGATCCTGTCACTACAGAGAGCCGTGACAGGGGAGTGACTGGATTCTCCCCTGTCCGATCCTCCAGCGCTGACTGGCGGAACGGACGGGGGAGGGGGCGGGTACAGCTGGCTCTGCCTCTGCCTCTAGATAGGCAGAGCCAGCTGTCACTCACGCAGCTGGGCGGATCCAGACATAATTGTCGGGATCTGTTTCAGCTGCGGCGTCTCAGTATACCGCGAGGTGCAGCTCGCGGTATACTGAGCTTTGGGTAACGGGAGGATGCTAGTTGGTGTCCTCCTGTTACCCTAAGGAGAAGTATGGGGAAAAGCCCTAACCCTATAGTTCTCCAAGTATAAGGCTTCATTCACAATTGCTACTTGCTTTTTTGTGCATCTGTCTGCAAAATCTGTCAGGCTAGATGCTTAAAAGCATGTGTTTACACGTATATGCGTTTAGATGCATCTGTCCTTTGTTTGTTGAAACACTCCATTGAAGAAGCCAATGAGATTTCAGCAAATAAACACGCATTGAGTTTACATGCGTTTTGGTGCATTTAGAAGTTCAAATCAATTCCTAGATGTTTTTTGTAAACACAGCTAAACTGACTACAGATAAAGTATTTAAAAGCAAGGTGTGAATAGATCCATTGGAAATCATTAGATGCGTATATATTTGTTTAGAAAACCATTTTAAATGAATATATACACTTCTAATTGCACCTAGTGTGACTGTAGCCTAACTTGCATGTTTGAACCTAAAAAGCCTCCAAACCGTTTTAATATGTTTTAACTTCGTGGCTCACCTGCATGGCTAACCATTATAATGCCTTAAAAGAGAACTATGGGGTAAGTGTTTTTCCCCACAGTTCTCTTAAGGGTCAGTATATCGTGAGCTACAGCTTGCTGTATACTGAGACCGCCGCAGCCGGGACTGATCCCAACAATGCTGTCGATCCACCCAGCTGCGTGAATGGCAGCTGGCTCTGCCTATCTAGAGCTTCCCCCTTCCCGGTCCGTTCATCTTATCAGTGTTGGAGGATTGGAGCGGGGAGGGGGGAATCCCTGCGGGGAGCCATGACTGATAGTCACCGCCCTCTGCAGGGACAGGATCGAGAAGTGAGTGAGCGACGGAATGTGTTCGCTCACTTACCGATCTATTGAGCCGACGTGTGACAGTTTCATTGTTGGACGTCGGCTCGAACTATGAGGATTAGTGATTTTCACTCACCTCATAGTTCTCCTTTTTTAATGTATCTTCCATTAAAGGTAACCTGAGTAAGCATATGTAGGACTTATGGCTTTCCTCTTTTTTATTTGAGGGGAAGCTCCAAGCTGTAACTATAGGAGAGTTTAGGGAGACTGAATGAGTTATAGGCATGGTTTCTCTTTTCTCTTCTGCTATGTCCCTCCAGCTAACCAACAATAAAATACACCTAGATATACTGACCTGAGTTACACTTAAAGAAATACACATTAAGAGATATAATGCATGTTATGTAGAAGAGTAATGAAGTTAAACATGCTAAAACTGTTTAGAGTGTTTGGTGTTCATGCTTATTAATGGTAAAAGTTATATTTGAACCCTACCTGCATTCAAATGCTGCAAAGTGTTGACATGTGATGACGTGCATTGGGCTGTGTAAAAATGCAGACGTTGCGTTTTTTTATACGATCGGGGCACTGAAAGTACAATTGTTTTCTATGTAACCTTTCATTTTGCCTGCATTGATCAATGCATCTCAGTGTGTGTGTGGTGTGAACTAGCCCCTAAAGAAAAACAAAGAAAATGCAAACAAGAACATTATACTTTCCCAGTAAGGCTTGGTCGAATTGCATTGGAAGTGTTTTGTGTCTTTTTTTACCTCTTGGATCTCGAATAGAGATGCATTTATGGACAACTTAGCAGTGTGTTATTTGAACATGCAATCAGAAAAAAAGATACTGCATAATTGCTGTGGTATTTGGGTAGAATGCAGGAGTTGCCTAAAAGAAACCTTTTTTGTTAGACACAGTTGTTACATGATTATTCTGTTTTCCTTATATTTTCAGACAAATATATGTGAAAACCACTTTAAAGTGTACTTGAACTCAGAAGGTGTAGTTTTATGTCACAGGAAACATGTAGAAATGTTTAATTGCTAATAAGCAGTAGTGTGAACAGTTTACCTTTTTTTTTTTTTTGTCCTGATTTCCTCTTGAAAATGGCAGTGCATCTCCTGGAATGTCAGGGTACCTAGGCACTCATGTGACTGCAGGTTTATAACTGTATACATTCGTTGTGAGATTTAAGCACTGCTGCCTCTTATTCTAGTCTTGTGAGATTTAGTGATGTCATACTGCGCAGTTTGCTGGACCTAATCTGTACCACATACATCTCCCTGCTTCTGCTTCATTAATTATGTAAATCTGTGCTTTATGAACCTTTCCTGCTGTTTCTTGAATATTTCCACACCGGTTAACAGATCACTATCAGTCAGTAATGGGGAAAAAGGGTCAGCTTCTGGTGCTTGCATTCAATACTGCTAACTAGATGCTTATCCTCTGCCTGCCATTCTTTGGGACAGCTTCTAGAGTTCAAGTCCTCTTTAATGGGTTTTACCATAACATTTACCAAGATAACCTAGTAAAATGAAAACAAAAAATGTGTTCAGAAATAATTCCTCTATGCTTAAATGTGCCATTTTTTTTTTTTTTTTTATGATTTCAGTCTAGCAAGTCAAGTAAATCATCTATGTCTGTCAACAAGAAAGCAACCTCTCTTGCTGGAGGAACACATTTAGTTAAAGATCTAACATCTACAGCCTTACCTGCCCAGACACAGCCAGCCACAATAGTAGAAAGTAGGGTCCAGGAGCTTGATGACAAATCCGGTAAGATTTATGATATGCTTTATTATATAGATACTTCTTATTACCTCTTCTTCTTTGGGTTACATTTTGCAAACTAGTGCAGTTTGTAATCTGAGCTATGTTTTGTACATTTTATTTTTCTTAAAACCAATGTAACGTAGAGTAATATTTCTGTGGTAATTTTTAATCAATGTGTACGTATGGTGAGGCGGTAGAATATCGTATACTAAACACAGGCCAGTATGAATCAAAAGGAATGACTCGATACAGAGTATACTAGCCAAAAAATAGATATAACCAACCTGTGCTTAACTATCATTCACCTTGAGGAGGTGCCGCTGATATTCAAGAGGGATTAACTTTAGGGTCTCGATTCAAAGGTGTTTAATTTGCGTCAATAACCATCACCCAGAATGAAATGGACTCAGTCAGTGATCAATTATGTTTTTTTTATATTTATGTCGTTTGTTATTTGGTGGTGTTTGGATATACACTAAAAGTTTTTGTATGATATTTTCAAAATTTTGTCTGTCCCGATCTTTGGTTAACCCTTACACTGTCTCCCCTTTGAACGCAGTCTGCCTTGTTTTTTTTTTTGTGAGCGTAAGTGTTACTTGATGTAGCACTGTAGTAGTGGCAAGGCAGTTTAAACCTTTTTTTAGATCTTTAGGGCAAACCTTTTTCGGAAACTGTCGTTCTTTTTAATTCAGTAACGTAAGGGCCTGATCAAAAGTGTGCAAGCAAGAACATGTTTTTCCTTGCCTCTAGCAACCAACCAGCTTTCCTCTTTCATCTCTTCAGCAAAGTTGTGATGTTCTGTAGAGCATATATAGAAATCCCACTTGATAATGGTTTTGTATTTGTGTTTTTTCAAAAAAATTAAACTTATTTTCTTTGCACCTTATCATTGGACTAAAGTTTGTTTTGTAATTCTCTCCTCCCCTTGCTCCTCTGTTTGGCTTAATTCATTTTTCTTAAAACTGTAGAGAACCTGAAGTCAAAGTATGTCTAAAGCCAAAAAGTTTTATTACATTGAGTAGGGAATGGTAAATGGGACTGGAGAACGCACAGCTCCTTAACAGACGCACAGCAATAAAAACTTGACCGGGTTCTGAAACCTCTCCACCCTATTCAAAACTTTAAAAAAGAATTTTAGGTACACTTTATTTGATATGCTAGCTGTTTTGTTAGCTGCGGCCTCCCTGACATGCCTTTTTAGAGCTAATTTGAAAATGTAATAAAGCTTTCACATGTGACAGGTCCCCTTTAAAAAAAGCCTTTAAATTGCCTACTGCAACTCTGAGATACTTGAACACAATACTAGGTACTGCCAGGTAATGTATTATTTTGGAGAGCTTTGGGATTTGGCATGTTTGTGTGGAAATGCTAATTTGGCATTCATGTTTAGGCCATTACAATAGCTCTAGTGCATTGATCAAAGACAGATATTTATGGATCCAAAGTTTTTCTTACTGGAAGCTTTTCACTTTAAACCCTTAGTAATGGGAGACCTACACTGTATGTCCCCATCATTAAGTGCCCAAATGACTGCTAACATAACACTGTTCACTCAATAATGAGGCATCTAAAGTTTTAAGCTTTTTTAAACACCCGATCGCTTTCACTAAACGGGTGTCTGACCCTAGTAGTGTGTCTGATCCTATGAGTGCAGTGGAAACCTCAATTCCTATCACTGGTAGGTAGTCGTACACTCCCCATGATTTGCTAATGTACCAGCATTTTGCTGCAAAAGCTGAAAGCTGCCTGTTTCAGGTTTTTTGACCGTGTCACTAAGGTTATTATTGGCTGTCCTTAAGTTTGGAGCAGCTTAATAATTTCCAAAAATGTATTTAAATGATCAAGCAGTTATAGTGACATCCATTCACAACGACTGCCTGATATAATTGACAAGCCAGTAGTTAAAGTATGTGTAATA
>NW_017306400.1:1198374-1204644 GCF_000935625.1 Nanorana parkeri | reverse complement strand
TATATATATATATATTCAATGAAAATCTGCTGCTGAGCTGCAGATTTGTTTTTCACCCTAAGGGGTTAATTTTTTCTTAACCTCCTCATGAGAGCGATATTCAAGGTATGTCGCTGTCACTAAGTGTGACACTTGGTGACATTGCATGCCAGGTAACCACTATTGGCTTTTAGAAAAAAACATTTAAATGTTGGCAAAGTAGAGAAACATTTCTGAAATCCTAGGGATGTGAGTTGTTTCCAAATAAAGGACAAATCAGTTATTAACGAACAAACTGAAAAAAGTTTAGTCATGAAGTGGTTAAAGTTACATATCATTCTTCTTTTCAAGTTATCATTTACATTTTTGTTTTGTTCTTTTTTTCTTAAGGTATGCCACGTAGCACAAGTCTTGACGTTATACCATCAAAAGAAACAGATTTTTCTAAAGCTGCAGATTTCAAATCTATAGATTCCTTTGGACGAAGTAGTTTAGGTGATATATTCTCTCCCGTTCGTGAAGGTAATGTTTATTGTGTTTATAGGTTATGGTATGATTTATCATAAAATCTTGTAAAATATGCCTGAAGCTTGTTTTGCAATATAACATCTAGGCATTGTGTTTTAATTGCTTTAGTTTTGGGCTTGAGGTTTAAATTATTGTATTTCGTGTGCATATATTTTATTAAAGTTTTTCTTTGTCATTTTTATTAAGGAATAACTTTATAATTGAACAAAAAGGAAGTTTTTGACTGCCCTCCATAACATGGGTTGATGTAAAAGAAAAGTGATAAAACCATTGTAATCATAGAGAAGTTCTTCCTGCTAAAAAAAATACGGTCACACCAAAATTCCTAATAATTAAAGAAAAGAGAATTCGGGGGGATTATACCAGCAGAGAGTTGATGAAGGACCAAAGACTAACAATGATTGTTCCATGGTGGCTAAATCTACAGTCATATCTAATTAAATTCATTTTTTGAGCAACGTGATCAAATTGACCTAATTTATAACCTCCACTGAAAGTGGGATTTCCACAAAGCAGCAGTATGTATTTGGGCAGCCATAGATGTTAAATTAATTTATGGCAAAGGTTATTGACTCCAGGATATTTGTCTTCTAGGAGAAAGGCCAGTGGGAGCTTAAGAAAAGCTTTATTAACCGTTTTTTGATTCCAGAGCAATTATTTTTTCACACACGTTAGAATCTTCATTGTTTGCTAGAAAATGACTTTAAACTCCCAAACTGTTTTATATTTTCTGAAAGCAGAGGCACTGTAAAATTTTACGGTGGCAGCGGCAATTTTGTGGTGCGATATTTGCGCAACTTTTTGATCTGTTGTGATCTGTTGTGATCTGTTGTATTGCGATATGTTTTTCAACAGAAGCTAACGGATGGGCACCGAAAAATTAATGGGGCTAGTTCACACCGCTCTATCACACTGTGCTATGTTGCATTGCACTGAAAAAAAACTTGATCATGCACTACATGTTTTTTCAGCGCAATGCATCGGATCACACAAATACTTTTTTCTGTGTCATTTTATTCACATCCGTTGAGAAAGGTATCGCAATGGTTTGGAAGGAAATCGGAGGGTACATTTGCAAGTCAACGGGCCCTCCAGTGATTTCCTTGCGATTTTTTTTTTTTTTTTTGTGTGTGAATGCACCCTAGAAGTCTTTACAAGTCAACAATTTAGTGTTAGCTGTGAATGATGGCCCTAGTGGAATCATTGTTCTCATGACAGCATTTGTTTGGCGATACCTAACGTGTGGCACCATCGTTTACATACACGGGCACGTGTTTGCATTCACGTGTGTGTGTGGCATTTTTTATTTATTTTTTAACACTTCATTTCTTTTCTGCTCTCGCTCACCTTCCCAGTCCCATAAAAGTGATCGGGCGGCTCTACAGCTGCATGGATTATTTTTACTGGCTAGCCGGGAGTTGGCTGAACATAACAGTAATAAGCTCAGGACTATTGCATAAGCTTACTTTAACCCCTTAAATTGCAGGACGTTTATAAACGACCTTTGGACACCAAGTGGTTTAAAATTGAAGATAGGGATTTGAGTTTAGAGATGAGACCGACACTGCCACCATATATGTATAATACAGCCAGTACTTGACCAACATTCTAAAATTAGAGAAGCAGAGTAAACAAATTTACTTTGTTTTCAGGAATCATGTATGTTAAAGACCATGTAATGTCTCTTTGAGTGCTAGTTGACAAACTACTTGCAAAGTGTGGTACAACAAAGTGCTACTTTGAAAGCATGACATGCACATTTTTTAAAATTTGAGTCAAGGAACTGCGCCAATGTATGTTGGATAAGTCAGTAGACCTCGCTAGGGTGGTGTGGTAATATTCTTTTTTAAAGGAGAACTATGAGGTGAGTGATTTTCACTCAACCTCATAGTTTGAGCTGGCGTTGCTTTGGGTCACGGGAGGACGCTAGTTTATGTCCTCCTGTGACCCTTAGGAGAGCTATGGGGAAAAACACTTACCCCATAGTTCTCCTTTTTAATGTTTTGAGATCAGGTATTCCTTAACTAGAATGTTACACACATTGCTTAGCCCTATTTTATGTCCACTATTAAAAATCTTTTTTGTAAGCTCAGTAAACTCTCTTGTTTATTAATATTTTAATTATAGATATATCACACTTGAAAGGCATGGATGAGCTCACTTCTAAAGGAAATGGTATGTGGTCTCCTTTTATTGATTTTACACATTACCAGTTTATTTGTTTTTATTTTCTCTTTATTGTTTGTTTATGATGAATGATCTTGCAAACAGTGTCCAAAAGATTATTTTGATGTTTGAATTGGGGTTTAATAAGGAGTTGCGCTAATATTGCGCAACATAAAAATTTTCAACTACCACCATTTTATTCTATAGGGTCTTGGCATTCAGAAAATATATAATGTTGGGGGGTTTTACTCAGTCATGAAGGGGTTAATATGGTTAATGTTATTGACAGTTGGATTTCTCATTGAAAATATTGGTAAAATAATAGTGGCAAAAAAATTGATGGCGAGTTTTCAAGTGAATCTGGTTGGCATATTGGCTTTATAAATGCAAATAAACTTCCTACAGACCCTTAGCCATTAATAATCAATGACGGTAATTTTGTAAACGTGTACGTAAGACTGTAAATGCTTTTAGCAAAAAGTAAGATATACTTTATTGTAACTGTTGTTGTCATATTACTTAATTTCAGTGTCTGATTTTGTGCGAAATTGGTTGTGGCATATTGCTATTAGTATTACTTTAGTTAGTTTTGAAAGTTTTTTTTTTATATTTACTGAGGCTGTTTTCATTATAGCTGACTTCAAGATGGTCTTTTGTTTTGAATTCAGATCTTGATTACTTGCCTCAGTTAAATTCAATGCCTGCCACAAGGCGTCATCCTGTTGGTGCCACTTCACAAGGAATGCATTCCTCTCCATTGCACTTCATTATTGGAAGCCCAATTAAAGAAGAAGATGAAACCCAAGATGTAGAGCTTAAAGCGAGAAGACCGTATATTAAAAAGCAAGATCTGAGAGAGAATATTAAACAGGTAACGCATAACCGCTCCATTTGATTGTTTTTGAGTGTGTCTTGGTAGATTTGATCTACTTTTCTGCACCTTATGACCTCAACATTACTGGTGGTACAGGAGATATTTGTCTCTTTGCTTTATTCTTGCACATCATCTTCCTAGAAAATATTATTGAACTGTGCATAGTACAGGCTTCTTGTATTCTTGCAACATATTTCATTTTTATCCCTGGTTGTCCACTTCCCAGTTTTAAACGACATTTTGTCCAGTGAAGTTTATCAGAAAATTATGGATAAGCGCTCTTTATTTAAACAACCCCCCCGCTTACTCTTGGTAATCAAGGTAAATACAATACTTAGCACTGCAGTAATCTCATTAGTCTTTATCTCTATCTATCTGGGCAACCTGCTATTATTCATTGTGGTCAGACCCTATATTCAGCTTGACGCATTATTGTAATGAGAGCAGGAGGGCATTGAGCAACTGAACATAGAGCATGCCTCTGGGTTACTGTGCAATATACACAGATACACAGATCAGCCATAACATTTTGACCACTGAGAGGTGAAGTGAATAACATTGATTATCTTGTTACAATGGTATCTGGAAGTGGGTGGGATATATTTGGCAGCAAGTAAACATTTAGTCCCCGAAGTTGATGTGCTAGAAGCAGAAAAAATGGGCAAGCATAAGGATTTGTGACTTTGACAGGGACCAAATTGTGATGGCTTGGTGAATGGGTCAGAGCAACTCAAACAATGCAGTTTGAGGTGTTGTCTTGGCCTCCCAAGTTCTCCCAATCTCAATCCAGTCGAGCATCTTGAAAAGGAAGTCCAGTCCATGGAGGCCCACCTCGCAACTTACATACAGTCTTTTGTCTACATGTTTTTGTTTTGTTGTCATTATTATTTGTATTTTATAAAAACATACAACAAAATTTCCATTTGAATTCCTTGAATGGCGCATTAAATATTTAACAGTTACGCAATAATTAAAACCTATATACACATTAATATTAAACCTATATAAAAGTCTGCATTTTCCTTTTTTGGTGGCCTATGATGAGTTGCACTGAATGATTGATAGGTTAAAATTGAGTCTATTTACTAAATTTGAGATTAGCATTAAAATACTTCACTACTACTCTGGTAAGCTACCCATTCTTAGGTGGATTTTATTCCAGAAGATCAGTTTAGCCCTAGGACTATTTATTGTTAGGAGCAATTACTTTCACTGCTGAGTTACCAGGCAGCTGGTTGTATCCACAATTCAACTTGTGCAGGGTGCCACTCTGTAGGTGGCTGGGATATAACTCTTTGTAACATATATGGTAGACAATAGATGTCTAGTGAGCACTTCAGATAATCATTTAAGGCACCTGTTCCCTCAGCCCTTTCTCCCTCCAGAATCTTTTAATTTTATTTATATAAATGTCTTTCCCTTCCTCCATGTCGAAATAGTACATACAAACCTGCACTCTTCTAATTGGGGGCAGTCAGTGACAAAGCATGAGAAAGCAATAAATGTATTTGAGTACTGCCTTGGCCTGTAGGAGATGAAACGCAGCTACTTCAAGTGAGGTTTTAGAAGAAACCATGGTGAGAACTTAATTGACAGGAGGAGAATTGGCAAGATATTTTCATTTTTACACTGGTGAGAAAGCCATCTTTTTTTTTTTTGTCAGGGTGCCACAGAAGTCAGACCTGGTCGAAGCCTATAAGCTAATACAGACACTTTCAGGGTTTTATAGAATAGAACTATATAAATTGCCTTTTTGATGATGCATTTTTTTTGTTTTCACTTTTTTAAAGCCTGCAAAATCATCAAGCACTGAGCAGATGAATTTAAATATGTCAACTGTGCATGTATCACGGACTCCAGAACCAATTGAAAGGACAGGAAATCATATTCCATCCCAAATAAACCAAGATGTTCCTCCTTATATTACAAAAGCAGCAAGTATGTAAAACATGTCTCTCCTTTATTTCCTGAAAAATGTAATTTTGCTTTGTTTCTTAACCACTAGCCGACTGCGGTGTTTACACCCCCTTCCTTGCCAGGCCATTTTTCAGCATTCAGCGCTGCGGTACGTTTCATTTCGTCATGCAACGCTGTACTGAAATTAATTTGATACCATTTTTTGGGGACAGATAGAGCTTTCTTATTGTGGTCTGTTAAGACCCCTAATATTTCCCTGAAGCCCCCAACAATAAGTTAAAATTAAATATTAAAAAATGTTTAAAACATTTTTAAAAAGGTTGGGAACATTTTTTGGTTTAGTCCTGACAAAGTGTTTAGTTTCGGTCTAAAAATTTTAAATCTTGATGCATCCCTAATTTAAATGCAATACCTTTACCGTATTTATTAGGGATGCACCGATACCACTTTTTTAAGGCCGAGTACCGATACTTTTTTCCAAGTACTCGCCGATACCAATTACCGATACTTTTTCTTAAAGGGACAGGTCACATTTTTTCTAAAGCAATACAAAATCATGATTTTTAGGTCAGTTTCTTAATATTATGAAGAACATGAACACTCTGTAGTGTGGCACAGCTATATCCAATTCTGCATACCTGGCTTTATATTATAAGAACTTTATAATATAAAGACAGGTATGCAGAATTGGTTACAGCTGTTCCACACTATACAATAATACACTGTTCTGGAGTCTGGACATGTGCTCATCTATTTTCCCCACTAGGGGGATACAAGCCTTAGTTAGCAATGGCATGATAAATATT
>NW_017306400.1:1191713-1197963 GCF_000935625.1 Nanorana parkeri | reverse complement strand
TTGGCCGATTGGATGATGACAGGCTTCCTCACCAGTCACTCCTGACTGGTGAGGAAGCCTGTCAATCATCCAATCGGCCAATCAGCGGGAGAAGAGGTCAGAATGTAGCAGATGACAGAGGAGGTCGCGGCAATCTTGCTTCATTGAAGACGCGATGGAGGTCCTGTGTGCGGCGGATTCGGGTCCCTGAAGATGGCGGACGCGACACAGGTACTCGTTTTATGTATCGGAGTATTTGCACGAGTATGCATGCAAATACTCGGTATCGCCGCCGATACCGATGCTTGTATCGGTGCATCCCTAGTATTTATATTCACACTCTTGAGTCCGTGCCAATCAATATTGTCAAAGAGATCAAACCATGAAAATCATTGTGGAAACTTTAGGTATCGGCTTTAATAGATTGTAGTAAATTTTGCTGTGGTGTTTAATGTCCTAATGCATTTTATCATTTTTCAGGCCCAAAGTTATGTACATCAATCAGCTCAGACATTGCTTCCTCATTGTCAGAAAAAATCGCAGATTCATTGGCTAGTGACAAAAGTGGAACCCCTTTAACATCTGTTCAGATCAATTTCATAAGAAGTATGATAGAGGAAACTCTTGAAGAATTACGGTAATTTGTTTTAATTGGGTTTTTAAAAAATCCTTGCTGTACTTCTTTTTTTTTTTTATTTAAATTGTATTAAAGTATAAAGTCTATTACAGACTTCCTTATGCAGGCTTTGGAACAAAACTAGCAAGGCTTAACGATTAGCAAGCCATTTAACTGTTTCCTGACCTTAGTACTCTGATATAATAAGATTCCGTCAAAGACATCAAGGCAGTCCAATAGGATGACGTAATGTTTACCGAACTTTACTTTTTGCTGGTGACATGTTACTATGAACACAGTAATGGGCCATCATGGAGCGATCTGCTTTTTGGGATGATCTCGGAAACCATTCCAATGCCATTCTTCACTGGCGTGTCCAGTCCCATTTTGGTATGTTTTAAAGCTTAGGGATGAAAATACTATTAGACATTTGTATCTGTTGCCATACCATTGTATGAAACTATTGAGATTTTTTTTTTGTTTTAGATTAATATTTCACTTAAGTATGTGTGGACTGTTAAGTGGTTTCTGACATGTATTGCTAGTTTAGTGAACATTAGGGGGTTCAGAATGTTACGTTGGTGGCCACATAATGGGTAAGTTATATAATGTAGACCAAAGAGAAGAAAGTGGACCAACCAGTCAGGTTTTAATTTTTCAGTCTGTTGGGGCTAACAAGTAATAGAAATCTGCTTCCTAAGAGGAAAGTTTCTATTTTTTTTGCTTCATTTTTCTTAATTGTTTCATAAATCAGCCCTAGTGTAATCTTGTGCACACGCATTATATAATACTCATTTTTTTATCTTTCTTTGTAACACCAGAAGATTCATATCCATTATTAACTGCAATGAAGTGAATAGGTCCTATTTGTTTCTGTGTGCTTTATTTTGTGCCTGGTGTTCCCTCTGGGGAATAAAGTAAGACCATAATAAGGTATTAAAGGAGGTTTATTAATTCTGTCTGGGTTTTGTATGTTCTATAATGCCTGCATGTTTGTTGAGCCATGCTTTGGAAAAACTCTTTGTAGTTGTAAACTGTTTAAAACTTTTGTTTCTGCAGCCAATACATTATTTTACTGACAACAACCCAGAAAGCCCTTTCATGATTTCGCACTATATTAAGGCAGTCTACCAGATGGGTTTATGTCTGAAATTTCTTTAGAGGAAAAGCAACTGACAGTGGCAGTCTGTGACCCTATCCAGCGTTATGAACCGTGATAGGACTCGGGGGGGACTGTTCTGAACAGATAGAATTCTAACCAGCTGTTGGATGTGAAATCTGTGAACCACGTTTGTAGATGTATAGATAGAAACCCTCCACAGACATACTCCTCAAAGTAAAATCAGTTGTCAATATTGCAACTCAAATTACGGGGCTAATGTGCCCAGGAGATTGAGCTTTTATTAAATCATTAACAACACAACATTCATTATCCGCTGCATGGAATAAAGCAAACATTTTGGCAACTTGATCAAACATCCATATATATTGATGTGAACAGCATTTATATAGTTATTATAGGAAACCTTAGCATCAAATGGTCAGAATTGTCAGCTAACACAAGCTGAAGAATTGTATAAAACGAACCTGTTGTACATTTTTAAGTCTGTGTCTGGTATAACTGAAAGGAATACACTCGGGCAGCTTTTTGTCAAATGGACCTGGTTTGCTCATACTGGGCAAGGGAACCTTTTCACTAAAGTTTCATACTCCTCGGCTGCATATATGTTTCCTTCTTTAACTCCCTTACTGCTCTGTTTGGCCAGGAGGAGTGAAGATGGAAAAACCCTGTATAACAGATAGAATGTGCACTGGAATTGTGTGATATTTTCAATTAAACTTGATTAAAAAGTATATCTTATACTCTCAAAACTACGTGGGAGAAGTATGTAAAACATACAAGCTATTGGTAGGTTAGAGTTGATCAATTCAAACAGATAACCAGAGCTCTCAAGAGTAGGGTGCACTCTCAAAACATGTAAGCCAAGAGTTTCCATTTGAGGTAGTGATTATGCGTTGCGGCTGGTTGCAACGGTTGGTTATCTAATGGATTGAGCGAGTCTCACCTTGGGAAGATTGTATGTTTTATGCACTTTTGCCAAGTACTTTTGTGACTATAAAACATACACCTTTTTATTAAAGTTTAAAGAGATCAAACTGCCTGAGCTCTTTCTGTTTTGTAGCGTTGTACAAAGAGAGGGCTGCAAGGCTGTAGATATCTTTTAGTCCGTATTTGTATGGAAATATTCAACAGAACTGTGGATAAAAGTGATCAATCTGCAGGACTGGTTTCAACTGCTTTCAACACTTAAGCACTGACAGTTTGCATGTATTTGTTTCCAGAGTTTATTTTCTCATTCACCTTGTGCTTCCATAGGGCTGATGACTCTCTCTCCACACCCAAGTGAGCAGCCAGTCACAATACCAGCATGGAAGGAAGGGGAGAGATTCACATGTCCCCCATAACTGAATCCATTGTGTATTTCTCTTTGTTCATTCTGGCCAAATTAAGAAGCTGAAAAGCAAAGGAAAGGGGAGTATGTACTTATTTGGAGAACTATTAAAGCGCACCTTTACCCCCTTTGACTAAAAATCACATCAGCATACAGCTCTGTGTGCTAATATGAAATCATCCTACATTCATTAGTTAAACATTTTTATTTTACTTGCAATTTCTTTTTTTCTACTTCTGGTCTACATTGGCACAACTTATGTAATCTGTGCCCAAACTTTTACACCCTGGGAAGGTTACATCCGCAAAGCATTGCTGGGAAATCTCATCTGTGATCTCACAAGATCTCAGGGAAAACCATTTTCCTCCCCTGAGATGATGTGCGTGGTCTCAATTATCTAGAAGTATGTGTTTTGTAATAGTCATTACTAAACATTTCTAAAGAGGCCTTTGTTGTTATTTTGTCCCACTGCAAAGGCTAAGTGCTTGTTTTTGTCTAGGTTCAAAAATAACAATTATACTAACCCGAAGCTCCCAGCCAGCCAGCTGTCACAATGCTCCCTTAGACCTGTCTCCTCCTACGCTGCAGCATTGGAATGTTTCTCAGCATCCTCACATCTATATACAGTGTATAGAACGTGAAGATTTAAGGGACCCTAGACTGCTGCAACGGAGGGGGAGAGAGGCTGCAAGGACTGGTCTAAGAACAAGACAACTGCATGGTTTAGGTGAGAATAACTAAAATATATATATATATTACCCTAGACAAAAATGAGCACTTAACCCTTGCAGTGTGGCAGTATCCCCAAAATGTTTTAGAGTTCTTTACATCTGTAAGGCAAACTCGTGAGATTTAGAATGTTCCAGGTAATCTCGGTACATTTTGATATACACAGGGTTCATCTTTCTACCAAGGTTTTTTCCTATTATTCCTTCTTAGTTTGTCGTTTACATTCCATGTAAAGGAACTCATCAAAGTCCTTTACTGCTCCAAAGCACATCTCACTTTGCTATCCTTTTGAGGAAGCTTTTCTTAAGCAGTGGTCTTCTCCGCCGTCCATGGTTGCACTGATTTCTAAACTCAAGAAGTAGACAGTTGTTCCGGACCCTCCGTCCTTCAGGGATCTGACTAAGAGCTTCCAGGACTATATTTACCGTCGCTGGAACCTTGCTTTGACCTGTTTTGGCGTCTGCCTTGGTTTCCCAGACATAAACAGAATGGGCTAAGCTTCTTCATGCTGGTCTGGTTAGTGAGAATGTCGCCCCAGCTTATGTGCAGCTGGCGGATCAACTTGTTAAGGGTCTCGATTATCTCTGCAAAGCTGCCTTGGATGCTGGCCCTCTGGTGTCTAAACTATCGGTATCAGCGGTGGCCATTAGTAGGCTTTTGTGGCTTAATTGTTGGTCAACGGATTAGGCTTCCAAGAAGGCACTTGCTGACCTGCCTTTTCAAGGGGATCGACTTTATGGAGCCACGTTAGATGAAGTGATCAAGGATCTTACAAGGGGCAAGAGCACTTTCTTGCCCGAAGCTTGCCCTTCCTTTTCTGTTCACAAGCAACTTTTTTAATTTGCAAGGGTCCTCTGACGAGTAGTAAATCCTCAAAACCTTTAGGTTCCCCTGCATCTATGCGCCTTTGGCACAAAAAAAACTGCAGAGTCCTTTGAAAGGCCTCCCTCTGCATGAAGGTTTGCTCCCACTTGCTTTTCTCCAGGTGGAGGGGTCGCCTTCTCAGTTTTTCTCCAGTGCTTGGCTTTCTCGCATCAGATCAGTGGGTCTGCAAGGCAATTGTGTCTGGCCACAAGACAGTTTCTGGCTGGTCCTCCGGACTGGTTTTTCGCATCCAACCTTCGGCTCTCTTCTCAGTGGCTTCAGGATTTTTGCAGTGTTGTTACGTAGTAGTACTTCTCCAAGGGGCTATTGTCCATGTTCCCCTCTCTAAAAGATTCAGGGGGGTTTGGGTCAAACCTTTTCACAGTTTCAAGAAAAATGGAGTTCATCCCATTCTGGACCTCAAATCTCTCAACTGGTTTGTGCAGGTTCAGAAATTCAGGATGGAGTCCATCCGCTCTGTGGTACCTTCTTTTGCATAGGGGGGACCTTTTTGGCATCCATTGATGTAAAGGATGCTTACCTTCATGTTCCGATATCCCGGAGTCATCCAAGGTTCTTGCGTTTTTACAGTGGGAGAGGAGTATTACCTGTTACCTGTCACTGCCTTTCGGACTTGTGTTGGCTCCGATACTGGCCTTAGTCAGACTTTGTGGGATCTCAGCACAACTCTTAACCTACATAAGTCTTCCTTGGTTCCTTTTTGTCGTTTGGAGTATCGGCCTGGATACAACACTTGCCGAGGTTTCTCTTCCTCTGGAGAAAATTCAAAAGCTCAGGTCCTATATTAGTCAGCTGCATCTTCGAAGGCAGGTTCCAGTTTACATTTTATATGTGAATTCTGAACCTGATAGTGGCCTTCTTCGAGGCTGTGCCATTTCCCCAACATGATAGTTAAATTCTTCAACACAAGATTCTCGAAGTGGGACAAGTCACCTTGGTCCCTAAACAAGCAGATCCGGGTGAGTGGGATGGCGAGTGCCTTGCAGTTATGGTGACTTTTGTCTCCTATGTTGCTTTCAGGGAAGTTCTTCCTTCCGCTTCGCTGGATGGTGTTGGCAACAAATGCAAGCTTCCTGTGGCATACGTCAACCTTCGGGGGTAGGGGGGCACCAGAAGCCGGGTTGCTGTTTTGGAGGTCTCCCATATTCTTCATTGGGTGGAGGAGCACATTCCAGTTCTTTCTGCAGTGTACATCCTAGGGGTGGACAACTGGCAGGCGGACTATCTCGGTCAGATTCTGGATCAAGGAGAATGGTCTCTTAATCCGGATATTTTTAGTAGTCTTTGCCTTTGGTCCCTGCAAGGTTCGGGCCGCTTCTTCATTGACTATTTCCAAGGGAATTAGTCAGACCATCTTACAGGCCTATTCTCTTTTAGGGTCTGCAATCTCCGTCCTCTGTTACTGCTCAGGTCAGTGAGCGCTTCCTGGGCATTTTCAGCATCAAACTTCTGTTTCTCAATCTTGTAAAGCATCCACCTAGTCTGCTGTTCATACTTTTACCAAGTTCTATAAAGTTGATGTTCTTGCATCTTCGGATGCTAGTTTTGGGCATAAGGTCTTACAGGCGGGGGTGTGTGATTTTTTTTT
>NW_017306400.1:1177372-1191555 GCF_000935625.1 Nanorana parkeri | reverse complement strand
GGGTGGGGGGTGGGTTTTTTTTTTTTTTTTTTTTTTTCTGGGTTTCCTTCCGCTCTTGGTGGTTTCCTTTTTGCCCACCCTTTTTTGGACCACTGCTTGTTGACGTCCCAGTGGTCAAGATCATCCAATCTTTGCTATGTCTTTCAGTGAGCAGAACAGAAAATTTGGATTTTGGTACTCTCTATAAAATCCTGTTCTCTGCCTTAATAATTTCTGGGGGTGTGTTAGCACGTGGGGGGTGCACCAGCAGGGGCCACCCCTAGACCGTTGTGTTTTCCTTCAGTGAATGCAGAGAAATTGAATTTTACCAGTCTCTGTACTCTGAGTGAGCCTGTAAATGCTTTTTTGAGCCTATTGGTCTTTATATTGGGACATAATACCTCAGGGCCGTGGCTCAGCCCTTGCTAAATCCCAGTTTCTGTATACTTTCTCCCTTTTGAGTATGTGAAGGTATCTTCAAAAGCCTTAAACACTGGTCTCTGACTTATGTTCCCCCTCATATTCCAGTGTACTGTTTTTGGTGTTTTGCAGGGTACTCCTTTTTTCTTTTTTTTTTTAGAACTGGCCAGAATCTTTTCTATCACAACTCAATACAAATTTCAGGCTGCAGAGATTGTAGTTCACGTACAAGATTTCTTTCACTAAGCCATGATGAATGAGGTGTTTTTGGAGCCCTGAAATGCATTGACTATTCTACAGGATTGTACCCTGACCCTGAAAGTTTTATCTTAACTATTCTAATTGGTGTGATTTAGTTTCTACATCTACTACTCTTGTGTTTACGGTTAGGCCAAAGATACTGTGGAGGCCCTTAGGCCATTGATAGCTGCCTATCCATTAGCCTGATTACAGATATTCAAATCAAAGATATTCACTATTGGATGTTAAAAACAGAGTAATCACACAGGTCTAGGCCTGCGGTTTAGAAACCGTTCCTTTTTTGAGGATTGGGGCTATTATTACTATCATAAATATGATTGGGATATTTTCTTGACTAATTTATGAAACCTTGTTTTATTAAATCTCATCTACTAAAAGGGACTCCCAAAGACCCTTAGGTCTTGCAGCTTGTTGAGTAGCTTTCTGTAGCCATTAGCATCAGTAACAATAGCCTCCTATGTTGGTGTTATGCATGTCATATCTGTCAGTGTGCATAGATCATCTTGGTTACTTGCCTGGGATGTAGAAGACGCACCCCCTTAACAGTGCCATACCTAAATATTCTCTTTCTCTTTGAGCGCCTGCTTCAATGCCCTTGTTTGGTTGCTTTCGTTTCAGGTGTCACTGCACCTCAGTGTGCTTTGGCTTGTTTAGGCTCTCCCTGGGACCTCTGCATCCTGTGTTAATGGAAACATGTTTTAGTGAACTCCTTCCCTCTGTTCCTCTTTTCTTTTTTTATAGGGAGTTTGTTATCCATGATGATTACATTTCACTTTGTTTAATTGTTTAAATGACACTCGGTTCCCGCTAGACCCTTCCTGAATGGGGAACAGACTATGTGGAGATATCAATTAGCTCTGAACTCTTTTATGGCACTGACTATTATGTCTACCCTGGTGCCCCGTTTTTTACCTGTTTGCATGTATGGAGAGCTCTTTGCAGACCTTCCTTCAGGCCTTTTTGTGGTGCTAATGTTTTACCTATACTGTCCAAAGTCATGCAACCATGACTTAAAATTGAAACCAAACTTATTTTTGTTTCCTTTTTTTGAGTAGTAGCCATCGGATTCATTTTTCGGAGAAGCCTGCCTTTCAGTTTACAATGTTAGTGGTTTACATTTACTGGGTGCCCTTGGTAGACTGGCATAGCAGGATTTCTGTATTTGGGAGAAACCGTGGTGGAGTACATGCACAATAGTTTGCAGTGCAAGGAGGGATCACCTTTACACATGGAGCTTGGATAAAACAGAAAGACAAAACAACTTGGCAATGTGGTACAAACCAGTTCTGTCTGACTTTGCAAGCTGATCATAAAGGATTAGGACATTATGTTTACAGAGGTAGGCTGCAGTAAAACTTTTCAGCAATGATGGAATGTCTCAAATTTTTTTTTTTTTCTTTTACACCACCTCCTATATTCGGTGTTGTTGCACTCCAAAAACACGCTTTTCTAAAAGAGTAGGAAGTCCGGGGCACTCAAAACTTTGTTAAAAAAAACAGCTAGGATTCTTTTTAGCCTTTGTTTGAAACGGCAATGACAAAATATAGACAAGATATGAACAAAAAAAACCTGTGAGTGCCCCAGATTCATTATTTTTTGTAATGCAAGGATGTAGAAGTGAACCTCAAACTTTTTTAGTAAGAGTTGTATGCCCCTATCAAATATGGCTGACTATGTTAATTATTTTGTAAGTTCTGTTTTGCTTGTTACCTTTTAATAACTGTTGTGTATCTAAACTGTTTCCCCTGAAATAAAGTATTTTTGTTTTACCTGAGTCATATGAGTTGCATGCAAAAACCTTTCCCAGATGTATTTGCCCACTTGGTACATTTGTTAAAGCTGAATTAAACCCTATCCTGCACATCACTTCACATACAGCCTCTGTATAATGATTTTATTTTCTTTTTCTAGAGAAGCCTCTCATAGAGACATTGTCAATTTACAAGTAGAGATGATTAAACAATTTCACTTGCAGTCGGTATGTATACAGAAATGATGTTCATAGAGCATATAGACTTAAATAAATATAAAATTACTCCTGAATGGTTTTATTTTTTCCTTTTTGAACATTGTGTAAGAATAAGAAACGCTGGATGTTGGGCCATTTCAAAATGCATTTCGGTATTAAATATGCCTCTGGAAGCAACACTAAAAAGACTTCCTGGCTCAGCATTTGTTCGTGAAAAGTATTGTCTTAATAAAGCCAATATTAGCAGCTGTGAAAGAACCTGTTAAGAAATTGTAATGCTTTGCTTTCTAAGTAACTTGTAGGCATTTCACTTAATAATATTTTATTGGCTTGTGCTGCCACAAAAAAGCTCTGTTCACAGCATGTAGACAAGACAGTACTGAAAGTTCATTGTGTGAGGTTGATGCAAAGAATTGTATTTTGTTATGTATGATTGCTTTAAAAAGTGGGGCTTCTGTCCAGCAATATTTTTTTTCTTTTTTATGCTTAGTGTGGATAGTTTTTCCAATTCACTAAATTTTAAGAAGTCTTAGGCCTGGTTCACACCTGGGCGTTTTACAGCGCTGATCGACGCGCTGTAAAACGCCCAGCAAGTGAAATCCCATTATTTCCTATGGGCGTGGTTCCCATGTAGGAACGCGCTGAAAAACGCCCTGCGCCCAAAGTAAAGGAGCTTGTTTGGGGCGTATTTCCGCGGGTATCCATTAGGAGACAGCCAGATAGCCCTCGTTTGACGCGCATTCTGTGGACAGCAAATCGCGGTAAAAATGCGCGGCCCGAAACGTGCGTCATACGCGCATAGTTCGAACGCCCAGGTGGGAACCCAACCTTAAGAAGTATACTCCTAACAAGAAAAACCTGTTGGGAAAACTTATATTTCAACTCAGAAACATGTAAGGTGTTTTGGTGGTAGCCATTGCTGAGATTTCCTTCTGAAAATGCTATTTGCCTGTCTGTAATGCTGATTTTCTTGCTTAAATTTGTTTAAATAACTGACCTGGACGAAGCAAGCTATGTATGGGCTTCTGACACTTCTTCAACTCCCTTGATCTCTATACTTGTTTCACGACAGTGATTTCAAAAGTTTTAAAGGTAGAGAGTCAGCATAACATCCAGGCAACTAGCATTTTCTGGTCAGCAACTGACGACCCCTATTTTTCTCATGACAGGTTTTCTTTAAAGTGCTATGAAACTCAGGAGTTAAATCTTAGAAATGCATTCAAGTATCTTGACTATTAACAATAATGTAGCTTATTTGTGTATCACTCAGCTGCAGATCCGCAAATCATCTCTGAGTTGGTGCGGACACTCCTTCCTTCTGGAGGGTGGCTACTTTTGTTCCCCATGGTCCCTGTGTGTGTTGTAAAGTAGCCACCGCTCCAAGCTCACTCCTCTGATGGACTACAATCTCAATACAAATTAGTAAACTAAATATGAGATTGTAGTCCATCACAGGAGTGAGCTTCAAGCTGTGACTACTGTACAACACACACACAGGGACTATGGGGAACAAAAGCACACAGCCTCCAGAAGGTAGGACAGTGTCGGCACCAATTCAGAGATGATTTGAGGATCTACAGCCGAGTGATGCACAAATAAGCTAAATTTTTGTTACTAGTTAAACCTTAAAAATGCATTCAAGTACCTTTTTAAAGGAGAACTATGAGGTGAGTACTTTTCACTCCTCTTAGTTCTAGCCGACCTGTGACAATGAGACTGTCACACGTCTGCACAGTAGATAGGGAGGTGAGCGAACACATACTGGCGTTCGCTCACCTCTCGATCCTGTCACGGGTCTCTCTGCCCTGACAGGGGAGGGGCTGGATTCCCCCCTCCCCGATCCGTCAGCGCTGACTGGCGGAACGGACGGGGGAGGGGGCCGGTACAGCTGGCTCTGCCTCTAGATAGGCAGAGCCAGCTGTCAGTCACGCAGCTGGGCGGATCCAGACATAATTGTCGGGATCCGCTTCAGCTGCGTCGTCTCAGTATACCGCGAGCAACAGCTTGTGGTATACTGAGCCTAGGGTGACGGGAGGACGCTAGTTTGTGTCCTCCCGTTACCCTAAGGAGAACTATGGGGAAAAGCCTTAACCCCATAGTTCTCCTTTAACTCCTGAGTTTAGTGGCACTTTAAGTTTACATAAGCTGATCCTTAAGTGTTTATGGTACTCTTGGTCCTGTTGCCAATGGTTTCAAATATGAATATGAATGTATTCAAAGTTTTCGTCCAGCTCATGTAACCCCAAGTTACTCAAATTCTTTTTAACAAATCTTGTCTGCTGTTCAATGATTTCCAGTCTTGAAAGTTTTAAAGTGTTTATTTTTATGAGTGGAATATGCTGCTGTTTTATGCTTAAGTGGCCCCTTTTTTTTTACATTTAAATGACCAGCTGCACATAAATAATATATTAGTAGTTTGCTGCATTTTAGTGCACATGTAAACTTCTCCCTATGTGTTTGCTTTTCTCCTCTTTCAGACTGAAATACAAATGCTTCTTGAACGATACTCTATAAACGAAAACTTAGTTGCGGAGATAGAAAGGCTACGTGAAGAGAATAAAAGGTTACGTTCTAACTTTTAAAAACAAAATCAAAAGCCTTTGTGGACATGACGAGACAAAAATGAGACTTTCCTCAGCTGTGCTAAGTATTGATAAAACTTCAAGCAGAATTAATTTGTGATGGCAAAGCAGTTTTCGCTGGCAACAAGTGTTTACGATCCTCGGAGGAGTTGTGTTGATAGAATTGTCAAGAAAAAGCAAATATTGTCACTGTGTATAAGATGTAAACCTTTGGTTACGTTGTGATTCCCATACATGTAAAGGTCTGGCTTGACTTGACCTTGGGAATAGGCATCCATTTGTTAAAATGCCAGTGTCCCACAAACTATACCACTGTTCTTTACAAAGGAACTTTGTTGGTAAATGTTTGTTATATGTGATAAAGTGGTCTTGTGTGTTTTAAGTTTTGCCTCTCCCTCCCATTATGGAGCATCAAACCACCTCTTGCAGTAGGAATGCTTTCATTCTTCTTGCTGTCTCATCCTAAAAGTAACA
Organism: Nanorana parkeri; assembly: GCF_000935625.1. Taxonomy (NCBI): domain Eukaryota; kingdom Metazoa; phylum Chordata; class Amphibia; order Anura; family Dicroglossidae; genus Nanorana; species Nanorana parkeri. Next base: position 1,185,870 of record NW_017306400.1, on the reverse strand, counting down.
TAAATGCACATTCTAAATAGACAGATGCTCATATTATGGAACTTGAGAGCTTGCTATCAGAGTATGCAAGAGTATTTTTACATTTATGGATCAGTCAAATTACTAACATCTACCAGACCTGAAATAATGATTTTGGGGTGACTGACCCTTTAAATGTAATTTGTTTACCCATAGCCAAACCTCCAGATCACTTGGGACACTATAACTGCAGTTGTATTATGGCCACTTAAATAGGTACATTCAGTTATTGTTTAACCACATGCACTGTATTAGACCTATTTATAAGTAGATTGACCTGTATTGGCTTTAGGGGTTTTTGTCTACTGATCATCAACGTGTGAGAAACAAGGTCTAAAGCAACATAATTTGCTTGATAATCAGTTTGAACGTGGTGGCCTTCCACTAAACAATGTACTTGTTCTGTGCGTGCTTTCTCTTCTCCTGTCATGTCCTGCTGTCTTGTTTCCAGATAGAAACTGTATGTAAAGCAATAAGTATATATTTCTTGAAGCAAAGTATGCCTTATTCTTAGTTTTGCAATAACCAGAGGAAATGTATAAATGGTTTACGCTGCATATCCAAGTGCCTGTTTTTATATTTAAATTGGGTAGAATTTTATATTTTACAGCTTTTTGGAGATGTATTTCTTAATGTTAGCCCTACAGTTCTTATGAACAAGAGATCCAGGAATTTTAGAAGAAATCCTTTCAAAAACAAGTATTCTTTTACAAATATTTTGTATTTATTTAGATAATAAAGTGTTTAACTGTATGTTTCGGTATGGTATGAGGGTTTTGAACACCTTCTTTTTTTTTTTTACTTCTTTTGTATGTATTTGTAATTGAAAGATGTCTGTCCGTCCATCCACTCCTTTTTCGTTTCTTTGTGTGTTTATTTCAGGTGACTAAAATGTGTCTGCAAAGTAAATGCATTCTGTGTCGCAGTTTGTTCTCATTAACCTAAAACTTTTATTTTCAGATCTGATATGGAAAGTAATTTTATTTAAATCATAAATAGAAATGCTGTTTAAATCCTCTTCAGCACTACATCAATATTATGTAATAAGAGAAGAAATGGTACTGTGGCTAAGTCTGATTGATGTCTAGTCAAGCATGATAACAAAAATTAAAAGGTGTACCAAGAGAATCACAGTGCCTTTTATACTGATATTAAATCATTGAATGATTTAATGACCTTGAATTTTAATAAATTGCTTTTATATTCAATCAATGATTTTGGAGCGTTTTCAAGCACAGCATTTTTTGCTGTTCTGGTTTGTCTCTCCCACATGTTTAGAACAGGTTATGGAAGTCCGTTCTTTTCAAGCACAGTAAAAGTCCCACGTTCTTTTTTTTTTTTTTGCATCATCTTCTATGAATTATTTGTGTAAATTGTAATGTATATTTTTACACACAGACATGTACTGTGATGACTACATAAATTGTTCATGGAGAAGGTTGTAACCCTTCCAATTGGTCTCTCTGTTGTCGTCCTTGCACGGCTCACTTCTGCTCGGATGTGTACTACAGAATGTTTTAAAAGTAAAGACCTCCCTTACTGCTGTACTTTGTATCTAGCAGCTAACACGCTTCTCAATTCCTGGGCATCATGTGTTACCAGTACTAATCATGATACACTTGAAGTCACTAATCATGATACACTTGAAGTCACTGCACTGGTATCTCGTAAAGACATGGAGACCATGGCAGAATTGTGAAACCAGAAACCTGTTCCCATTGGATCATCATTCATGCCTCTAGACTTGAATGTATTTTTAAGGTTCAACTCCTGTGTTTTAGTGTCACTTCAAGTACCTTAACTATTAACAAAAATTTATCTCATTTGCGCATTACTTTGTTCTAGATCCTCAGATCATCTCTGAACTCATGCTGACACTATCCTTCCTTCTGGAGTTTGACTATTTTTGTTCCTTATGGTTTCTCTTTTTATTGTAAAGTAGCCACCGCTTGAGATTGTAGTCCATCAGGAGAGTGAACTTGGAATGGTGGCTTCTTTACAACACACACAGAGGCACATTTCATACTTTGATAGACAAGATACATTTTTGTTAATAGTTAAGGTACTTGATTGCATTTTTAAGAATTTACTCCTGAGTTTAGTGTTACTTTAAAGACAAAAGTTCCAACTTTTCTTGTCAATGCGCAATCCATTCTATCTCTGAATACTTACTGGGCTTTTCAGTATTTGCCATCTGTTTCTCAGATTTGCAAGGTTGCCACCAGGTCTTTTGTTATGTTCACTAAATTCTACTACGCGGATGTACAGGCCTTGTCTGATTCCAGCTTCAGATGTAAGTTTCCTACAGGCAGCTACCCCAGTTGTACATTTGTTGTTTTGGAGGGCTTTTAGTGTTTGCTGCTTTGTGCTCCCCCTCAGGCTGCTTTTGCAAGATACTCTTCTTTTAAAAAGGATTTTAGTGTAAATACAAAAATCCTGTTTTATCACATGATCCTTGTATATGTAATGTAGATTTTTTCTAACTATTTACATTTAATCATGTTGCAACAATTAAAGCAGAAAAAGGAACCCTTTTTAGAATCAAAAATGCGTGGTTTCTCACTTTGTAATTCTGCTCTGACCAGTCAATTCTAGAGTATCTAATTTCTAAACAGTAGCGCCTGGTCGCGCAATCTGGATGTCTCAGTAAACAGGAGGGATAAGGCACCTGTTTAAGAGAGAAAAACTTAAAAACTGGATTTTAAAAAGAATTGGAGAATGTTTGTGCAGAAGGAAGGTGAGTACATCGCTAATAATCATCTTCTCCCGTGTGCAGTTCACCTTTTGAAATTTGTGAAATAAAATGCAACTGTAAATTTACATTTCCAAAATATGCTTGGTTTTTTTAACTACCTCGATACCAGTTTGACAATTACTCAGTCATGCAACACTGCCTTTGAGACTGCTTTCTTTTGGTGGTATTTAATAACAACCAAATAATAATAAAGCATAAAAGAAGAAATTAAATTTTAAAAAACAACCCTTTCCTTAGTGTCATAAAACATTTCAAATAAATGGTCTTTCTTCATAAATTTAATAAATAATATATTCAACTACATCTCTGTTAAAAGACCAAGTGTATGTTATGTTATTTAGTCTCTGTGAATGTTGCATCGTGAATAGAGTCTACAAACTGGTATAAATATTTGAAATTGAGAAACCCTGATTTTCTATCACATTTCTTGAGGCCCTAAAATGCCAACACCCTCATTTTTGGGAAGTAGGCACCCCAAGATATTTAGTATGAGGCATAGTGAGAATTTTGAAAATCTAATTTTTGCCACATGTTTTTGAAAACTGAAGAAAAGTAAATAAAAATTAGAATGTGTATCCTTTTATTTTAAGGCTGAAATGTAATATTTTTCTTGCACACAGCATGGGCATACTTGGCATAACACCCCAAAATCCATTCGGCTATTTATCCTGTGTCAGTGGATTCCACATGTGTGACTTTTTAGCTTCCTCGCCCCTAAGGGGGGCTCAAAATCCAAGGAGCACCTTCATTCTTTCAAGGGGGGGAATAAATTAAGCATCTGATTTCCTCACTACCTATCATATTTTTGGAGGGCCTGATGTGCCAAAACAGTAGAACCCACAAAATGACCAAAAACTTGGAAAGCAATACAGATTAAAGGAATCACCAGCACGCACAGGATTTTATCTGTACTGTGAGAACAAACAGGTGACAAACTACAACACTTGAAATTTGGAAAGCAGACACCCCAAGGTGAAAAGGCAAACGGTGGCTGTGATCAGCAAACTGTAAAAAACTGGTGCTGGTTGTGAACGTCAAACTAGAAGCACTGGCTGTGTTCATGTTATTTGTACACTGTAACACCGGTCATGATCATCACCTAGCCCTCCTGTTTCTCTCACAATGGGTCTGTATAGGTTACAGGAAGGAAAAAGATAGCTGCTGTTTGTAGTCCGTGTTTACACTTATTAGGGATGCACCGATACCGCATTTTCGGTATCGAGTACTGATATTTATCTTTCGGTACACGCTGATACCGAGTACGGCTACCATACTTCCGCTAGCATGAAGCCGGCTTCCTGCCCAATCAGGAAGCGTGTCGGAAAGCCGCCTCCATGCTGTTTGGCTGGCTTGATGCTGATTGGCTGGGAAGCCGGCTCCCCCTGACCGGAAGTTCCAGTATTGTGAGTGAAGATCGGAGCATTTGGGCGAGTACGAGTATCGGTATCGATGCATCCCTAACACTTATGATTGCTGTGATTTGCCATAGTGATCACAAGGTACAGAGCAACTCATTGATTATCTACTCTGATTAGCACAAAGACATTGACAAGTGAAATCACAGGCATTGTTTATAGTTACACATAGAAAAAATTTGTGTGTGTGTGTATATCTATATATATATATAGATATACACACACACACACACTGCTCTGCATTTATAGTTAATGTTCCACTAGATATGAAAAAATACACTTATTGTTAGGTATGTCAGCCTTATAATGTTTGTGCAGTGCTGACATTTTTAAAAACCCCAATTAAAGTTAAAGGAAAAAAAATCTTTTTCTACAGTCCTATGAACAAAAGATGAAAATTACAAATTACCTGCATTTCTTACAATACGTAGTAGCAAATGTTACAATGTATTTATTTCTTCATGTCATGCGCATTTTATTTTTGCCCATTTTTATGAAAAGCATTTCCGCTGGTAGTAGTTTGAGATACATTATAAATTAATGAAAATATACATATTAACAGCAAAAATTTAATGTCTAGCTATATTAATGTTTACAAATCTTTCTCTACAAAAATATTATAAAAGTATTACAAAGATATGTAAATATAGGTTAAAGCCTTCTACTCTACACTCAAAAGTATTTTTTCTATCCAGCCTTGGTCGTTCAGAGAGCAGCTGCTTCAGTTCACTGTAGGGTTGAGGCCACTTACACAGAACCATAATTCTTGAAGAGAATCTAGATCTCCCTCTGACTACAGTTCACCACAATCACAACATTATCGTCCAGTAAAAGATGGTTGCTGGACCTGTCCTGCTATGGCCAAGGAAGTAATAGAAGCAGCAAAAGAGGAGTCTGATAACCAGCAAGTAGTATTGTTAATTGAACAGGCCAGACATAAATGTTAAAGCATCTTAAGCAAACAGGGACATTTCCATTCATGAAAGAGATCAGGGAGAGCTTTCAGAAGAATGGGCTAAGATGGATAACCAATACTCTATGCAGTACAGAATGATTGAATTATACTCTCTAAAACAAAGGTGAAAAGTAGTGTGATATTGAGGCTGTATAGACGTGATCAAAGGTCTTGCGCTCCACAGCTCTTGTGGTCCTCCATCATTCTCCATCATTAAGCCACTTTTTTCCAGTCTCTCCATGGATCAAACCAGAGAGAGCCCATAGAGCGGAAAACAAAGTGGGTTAATTGTTCCCTCAACACAAAAGCAGTAAATCCCTGGTCCTGCAGCTGCTGTATAATTTCTTCTCTTAATGGCTCCTTGCCTGGATCTCTGGCCAATACTTTGCCACCTGCTTGTATTCATTTCTGATCCAAAGAACATTGCTAGGGAGGAGTGGAAATATTCACTGGGTTATTCAGAAAAGGGTGAAGAGTTTGGAGAAGGCAGGAGAAGTGAACAATCTAGGACAACATAGCTGATCTGGATAAATTCTCCAAGTCAGTTTACTTTCCAGATCAGCTATGTTGTCCTAGATTGTTCACTTCTCCTGCCTTCTCCAAACTCTTCACCCTTTTCTGAATAACCCTGTCAGATATTTCCCAATTAAGCATTTTAGTTTATCTTTGTAGGTTGGATTTATAGAGCCTCGCTTTCAAATTCTGGAGAAGTGTAAACTAAACAGTCCGAGTTGTAGCCACTGTCCTAAAGCTCATCTTGCAATGCAAATCTAACTTTAAATCTTCCTGCCAGATTTCCCCCTAAAACTGACCTACTAGTAGTAGCAATGTGCTTAAACTGAACAAGCATGCTACGTACACAAACAACTCACAATGATAGGAAAACAACACAAGACATACAGGGCTCAATTCATTAAGAGCTAAATAACTCATTACATTTTGAGGTAAAATAATACTAGAGTATACAATTCACTAAAATCTACAAGTTATTTACCGAATTAGATATTTCTTTAAAACTTGCAGTATTTATCGCAAATTTAAGCTTTAGTTTTTTTTATATATATGGTCGTTTCCAGTGAAAAAAGGGACTGGGGTGCAGTCATTTGCACTCATAACATTACAAAGCAGCCAAGGCATAAAACCGATTTGTTTTTGGTCCAACTCCTACCTTCAGGATGGCATTCTTTGATGTATCCTACTTTGGATGAACTTACACTCCAGCATTGTGTTCTCAAATACTTCCATTGCCTCAAATTGGCGGTTAGGATCAGTCTAAAGGTGGCCATACACTCTACAACCATCGCAAGACTTTAGTCTTGCGATGGTTGTAAAGGGATTAAAAAAACGTACGATCTGCCTATCTTGGACAGGCAGATCGCACTCTCGATCATCGCAAGCCCACCCCCCTGAGGGGCGGGCTTCCGATGACCGCAATGCTGAACGGGCAGTGTGCGCGTCCGCACACCGGCCCGTTCAGCATTTATCTTCCGAGCACCGTTCTAACCAGCCGAGAATCGTACGATTCCCGGCTGGTTTTCGAACATGCTGGTTCGACAGAAGACGTGCGACCGTACAGTAGAAACGGTCGCACGTCTCCGTTCACACTGCTCGATTATCGTACGAAAAACCGATCGCATACGATTATCGTACGATAATCGTGCAGTGTATGGGCACCTTTAAGCTGCCCACACACCTTACAATTTATCTGCAGATTTTCTGTGGTCAGATGGAAAAGGTGCAACAGATTCCTCCATCTACACTTAACTGTGTGGATGGAGTAATCTCCACCTGGGCCAATCTGTTGCATTTTTTCCATCTGACCACAGAAAATCTGCAGATAAATTGTAAGGTGTGTGGGCGCCTTAACACTGCCACAGGCTGACAGACTGCAAATACCAACTGCCCCAGTCTGGTGAAAATTACCTTATAGTTTCGGTTTTTGTGTGAATTAACATTAAAGCGGACCTTTTACACTCAAAAATCTAATTCTACCAATGCATCCCTCTATGTATGATGATTAATAATAACATAGACATGTCAGCTGTAAAATGCTGTGATTTTGAAATACTTACACTTGCAGAACATTCACTTTCTGCTTTGAAAGGGCAAATTGATTTCAGTTTGCTAAAGCAATGCACACCAGGATTGCCTTGTCATCAACAGAGCATTGCTGGGAAATCTCATCTGTTATCTCACAAAGTCTAAGGGAAACGCATTTTCCTCACCTGTGATTATGTGCATGGTCACATGCCCTAGTCACATGTGCCAAAAATCCAGGAAGTAAAAGTGAGCTATATAAAGAAATAGAAAAAGATCACATGACTGTTTCTTCTCATGAGATAACGTTTAGTGAATTGACCCCACAGACTTCTACAAATATGCACACAAACACATGCACAAACTACCTATCCTTTTTGTAGCACACGCAGTAGTCTATATGCAAAAGGATACAATAAAACTCCCTTCTGTTATAGCTGGTCCTCAGTTTCCTTGTTGAACAGAACTTTGGGCATTAATCATTAGCAGGAAAATGGATCGTCGCTCTTGCAGTTTCTCTCGTAGCTTGGCTTTAATGATATCCCATGGTGAAGTGAAGTCCCCCCTTTCAGCCTGTGCCGCTTGCCTTTTTATTTAGAAGGTTTGGTAGCCAAAACCAGGGCAGCCATCAGAAATGTTGGGGCCCCTTACACAGCTTTAGGCCTGAGCCCCCCCCCGCACCGCCGCCACACTGAGCCAGTCACATTTGTCTCTGCACAGAGGAGCTTACACTGTAAAATTTTTGATATTGTAGTTTTTTGAGGTGCGATTTTAAGGCGTAACATATTTGCTGTGTTTTTACCCGACGTGACCCCGCCTTTTATAGTTTACCAAAAAATTGGGTAATGATAAATGTTTTATTATAGGGGAACAGTTTTTGTTTTTTTTAAATTTCGGTAATATTAAACACCACCAAACGAAAGCTCTATGAGTCCCCCAAAAATGGTACAAAATTAGTTTCAGTACAGCGTTGCATGACGGAATAAATGTCATTCAAAGTACTGCAGCGCTAAATACTGAAAAATGGCCTGGCCAGGAAGGGGGTGTAACACCGCGGAGTTCAAGTAGTTAAAAAAATGTTTTTTTAATTTTTTATTATTTCTTTTTTTCACACTCAGCTTTATTGCTATCACATAGTCCCCTATGTAATGCAAATATAATGTGACAGGTCCTCTATATGGAGACATCAGGGGTCTTGCAGACCCCTAGTGTCACCTAGGGACCCCAAAGAAGCTGATGAAGCCGAGATCTGCTTCATCAGCTTCTTCTTCTGGCTCTAGGAGCCGGAGACTGTGCCCAGTGACACCAGAAGTGATGA
>NW_017306400.1:1162219-1172168 GCF_000935625.1 Nanorana parkeri | reverse complement strand
TTATCTGCAGATTTTCTGTGGTCAGATGGAAAAGGTGCAACAGATTCCTCCATCTACACTTAACTGTGTGGATGGAGTAATCTCCACCTGGGCCAATCTGTTGCATTTTTTCCATCTGACCACAGAAAATCTGCAGATAAATTGTAAGGTGTGTGGGCGCCTTAACACTGCCACAGGCTGACAGACTGCAAATACCAACTGCCCCAGTCTGGTGAAAATTACCTTATAGTTTCGGTTTTTGTGTGAATTAACATTAAAGCGGACCTTTTACACTCAAAAATCTAATTCTACCAATGCATCCCTCTATGTATGATGATTAATAATAACATAGACATGTCAGCTGTAAAATGCTGTGATTTTGAAATACTTACACTTGCAGAACATTCACTTTCTGCTTTGAAAGGGCAAATTGATTTCAGTTTGCTAAAGCAATGCACACCAGGATTGCCTTGTCATCAACAGAGCATTGCTGGGAAATCTCATCTGTTATCTCACAAAGTCTAAGGGAAACGCATTTTCCTCACCTGTGATTATGTGCATGGTCACATGCCCTAGTCACATGTGCCAAAAATCCAGGAAGTAAAAGTGAGCTATATAAAGAAATAGAAAAAGATCACATGACTGTTTCTTCTCATGAGATAACGTTTAGTGAATTGACCCCACAGACTTCTACAAATATGCACACAAACACATGCACAAACTACCTATCCTTTTTGTAGCACACGCAGTAGTCTATATGCAAAAGGATACAATAAAACTCCCTTCTGTTATAGCTGGTCCTCAGTTTCCTTGTTGAACAGAACTTTGGGCATTAATCATTAGCAGGAAAATGGATCGTCGCTCTTGCAGTTTCTCTCGTAGCTTGGCTTTAATGATATCCCATGGTGAAGTGAAGTCCCCCCTTTCAGCCTGTGCCGCTTGCCTTTTTATTTAGAAGGTTTGGTAGCCAAAACCAGGGCAGCCATCAGAAATGTTGGGGCCCCTTACACAGCTTTAGGCCTGAGCCCCCCCCCGCACCGCCGCCACACTGAGCCAGTCACATTTGTCTCTGCACAGAGGAGCTTACACTGTAAAATTTTTGATATTGTAGTTTTTTGAGGTGCGATTTTAAGGCGTAACATATTTGCTGTGTTTTTACCCGACGTGACCCCGCCTTTTATAGTTTACCAAAAAATTGGGTAATGATAAATGTTTTATTATAGGGGAACAGTTTTTGTTTTTTTTAAATTTCGGTAATATTAAACACCACCAAACGAAAGCTCTATGAGTCCCCCAAAAATGGTACAAAATTAGTTTCAGTACAGCGTTGCATGACGGAATAAATGTCATTCAAAGTACTGCAGCGCTAAATACTGAAAAATGGCCTGGCCAGGAAGGGGGTGTAACACCGCGGAGTTCAAGTAGTTAAAAAAATGTTTTTTTAATTTTTTATTGTTACTTTTTTTCACACTCAGCTTTATTGCTATCACATAGTCCCCTATGTAATGCAAATATAATGTGACAGGTCCTCTATATGGAGACATCAGGGGTCTTGCAGACCCCTAGTGTCACCTAGGGACCCCAAAGAAGCTGATGAAGCCGAGATCTGCTTCATCAGCTTCTTCTTCTGGCTCTAGGAGCCGGAGACTGTGTACAGTGACACCAGAAGTGATGAAATGCACCTCACTTCCAATGTCCAGTGATCGTAGGAGAGATCCGTGGCTAGAAGCTGCTGATCTCTCCTCCGATCTGTTAGGGGAGAACCTCCACACCGGTTCCGGGCTCACACGAGGGACAGATGAGCCTGGGAAGCTGATGGCTGCAGAGGGGGACACGGCGCTGTATTATACAAGCGATCCGGCGTCTATACAGATGCCGGATCGCTTGTATTTAAACAGCAATCATGGTTAAAAAAAAACATCACACACTCATTAAAAAACACACACATAGCTTCATTAAAAAAAAATCACACACACTCATTAAAAAACACACTCTCACAACTAATAATAGTTCATTAAAAATGCCCCCCTCTCCTGCAAGTACTTGTCAAAATGCCCAGTATCTGGCCCGATTCCGATGCTAGCATTGGTATTGGGACATCCCTAGTATGTATGTATGTATTAAACTCTCTTATCTGGTGTTCAGCTGACCGGAACTCCCATCTAACTGGCAAAAAAAATCCTCTGTGTACTCACTGTTCTGCCTATCTGCCACCTGCTAGGAGAGTGAGAGCGGGCTCTGGACCATGGAAAGGTACAGAAACGGGCCAACAAGTGCTAGATTATTCTAGGAATGAGTGAACGATCTCTCAAAAGTTCTGTGTTTTATCCTGGAAACGGGTGTCTGATCGATCGTGTGTGAAAGTGCTGTGTTATCCTGTGAACAAACGCCACCTAGTGATCACTACCAGTACTGCAATGTATTGCTAATGGTTTAGAGCAGTTGTTCTCAACCTGTGTAACCTCACGACCCACATTTGTGTTCGGTCATTCAGTCACGACCCAAGTCGCACTGCAATGGAACGCATGGCATTGCAGTACCACGCGTTCCGATGTGGGCAATAGAACTGTGGGTGGGAGATGCATTTGGGGTGCCATTCAAAAGAGCGGCAATCCAAAGCACGGGACTGCGTGACTACCACACTGTACTAGTGTGAATGGGCCCTCAAAGTTTTTTTTTTTTTAAATCCACCCAGTCACCCTACCTTACAAAAAACTGGAGTGGATACTCAGCCTGAGGTCCAGTGTGGGCTGCTGTGCTGGAGCTCCATTAATATGTGCATTGCTTGTACAGTTCCCTTGTGCTGGATTTGAGTGACTGTGACAATAGCCAAATTGTGATGGCTAGACGACTATATAAGGCCGATATATTTCACCTGTTTGGGTTGTGGTCCCTTTAAGGGCTGCCAGAGGGTTAATCTTCCTGCCACAGGAAGTAGTTTAAAAAGTCAGCACCTGCAGAGAGGAGTATGGGAGTTGTGAGGAGAAAGTGATCAGCTGTGTCTAATGTGTGAGAGACCTGCAGCGTTGCTGAGATTCAGGACTCCTATTCCTGGGAAGGGATTTCACCAGGTTTGGGACCTTGTATGACAAGTTGGTGAGACACATTTTTTTTGTTATTTGTGCTGAAGATACAGACTTCACTTTGAGTTTTGCTGAAGTTAAGCTTACCTTTGTGTTTTCCATTACTTTTTACTGCCCTGAAGAGGAAAATAAAACTTGTTTTGTGGGAAAAACCTCTACGTGAGTGTATGTCTTCCATTTTCTAATTATTGCTCCCATTAATAATTCTAGGGCCAGTATTTTGGGGTATCTCTAAAGTGATGACCTGTGGGGGCTTTTAAAGCGTGCATACCTTTTTAAAAATAGGTCTAAATCCAATAAAATGACTGTATTATCAAAACACAATGCTTCAAATACTAAATAAATTTGCGCATATGCAAATCCCTTCACCACCATATACAAAACTAGAACTAGCGTGCAACATGTACATCCAATGTTTTTCTTTTTTATACCTAAACTTCCTCTGCAAACATATACCAATAATTACACTGCATTACCGTCACTGTAAATATCAAAACACAGCACTTCAAATACTAAATAAATATGCCCACATGCAAATACACATAAATCCCTTCAGAACCATATACAAAACAATTTAATAAAATAATTGCACGCTGTGAACCAAAAGTGTCACACAAAATAGTGTCCAAATCTGTCTCTTAACATCTACACAATGTGTGAAAAAGCGAAATCTAGTTATTAAGAACTCCTATATAATAGAAATGCACATGAACTATGCATGAGCAAAGGTGTATATAAACAAATGGCTATATAAAATGATAACAAATGTATTAATGCGACTTTGTGTTCATCCACATTAATATAGTGTTTAAGTGCAAAAGTTACTCAGTCCACATAAAGTGCTTCAGTCATGCAAACAATATTGGTTCCTATCGACCGTATCTTCACCATCGTTTTACAGGCTCCTCCAATGTTTAATCCCAATCAATCCTGTAGGTGTTGCTCATCCACACCGGCATTAAAACAGAATATACATCATTGCTCAGACCATTTGATTACCATAAAACCTCCCTTTATTTGTAATACTACTCACATTCTATAAGATCAATCAATGGCAAAGTACATGTGCTCCTATGACTCTCACACAGACTCCTCAGTTCCACTTTGTGTCAGCAAACTCTGCCCGACGTATGTTTCGTCTCAAACGACTTTGTCCAGGGCTCAGAGTGTTGCTGGCAAGACCTTGCATAATATCTCCAATTTGTTACCAAGGAGACCAGGAAGCTTATTGCTCTTAAAGGTACCTGTAAAGGTCCCCACACACCTTACGATAATCGCGGGAAATCCCGCGATCGTACGATTATCGTAAGGTGTGTGGAAGCCGTGCAACCTCTACTACTGTAAGGTCGCACGACTTTAAACTTACGGACATGTTCGAAAACCCACCGAGCATCGTACGATGTTCGGCGGGTTTGTGGCATGTCCGTATAATAACAGCCGTACGGGCCGGTGTGCGCAAGCGCACACTGCCCGTTCGGCATTGCGGTCATCGGAAGCCCGCCCCTCAGGGGGGCGTGGCTTGGGATCATCGCAAGTACGATCTGCCTGTCCAACATGGGCAGACCGTACGTTTTTTAAAGTACCTTACAACCATCGCAAGACAAAAGTCTTGCGATGGTTGTAAGGTGTGTGCCCAGCCTAACCCACTGCTGGGTAACATCACTGAAGATAAATACCTATCTACATGTTTAAAAAGGAGCATATAAAATCAAGACCCTCATTTGCCATCATCTTATCATGATAAAAACAACGTGCAATGCTAATCCACAGAGTAAATGGCCTAAAATGATATACCAATTTGTCCATAATAAATGGGCATAGAATCTCCCTACTATGATACAACAATATTATTTATTTATTTGTTATATAAAATAGTTAATTAGCCTCACACTAAAGATCAAAACCTCTGTGTAATTCATCAAACCCACTACTGAGCAGGTACATCTATACTTAATAGGCTATTCAACATAAATATACATTATCATAAATTCTCCACAGTAAATGTAAAAAATGAATATATCGTATAAATATTAAACTAATCATATATCACTAATAAAACAGTTAAGATCAAAGTCTACAAGACCCCCAAGAAAAACTGTGCCCATTTTATGAATCCATTTTGTTCCTTTTTTAGCCAGTTCCCTTTTAAGATTCCTTACACATTCAACACCCCATAATTTTAACCCTCTGGGATCCCTATTATGCTGATCTCGGAAGTGTTTGGAAATTGTGATCTTTGAACCCTCTCTTTATATTGTACACATTTCTCTAATTCTGACTCCCAATTTTCTTGTTGCTCGTCCTACATATTGTAACCCGCACGGGCATATTCATATCCATAGCACCCACCTTCTCCTTTTGGTCTTTCCAAAAGTGTCCTGATGTAGACTTTTTCTTCAAATCTTTCAAGAATCATTTTAGATTGTTCATCATAGCCAGCAAGAGTGATGGAAAATGTTTATAGTGCTATATCCATGTTTTCAGTGCTTTCAAAAATAATCCCAGTGCATAATAATTTACCCTACTGAAAATTGTAAGATCTAAAAAGCTTATAACCTTCTTGTCTATTTGCCTTGTGAATTGTATCCCATAATCATTCCTTTTTTAATTATTTCGGTTTATTGGATTTTTCAGGTAATATACAAAACATACAATACAATAACAGGGGGTGGATTAACCGTGCAATCGATATATAACAGTATTTAGTGAGTCAATACCCCGCGTGTCGGACAGACACTAACAGGGGGGAAGGAAATGACACGGGGAGGGAGGAAGGATTGGGGGGGGGGGAAAAGAGGGGGGGGGGAGGAGGGGGGGTTGTGTAAATTTGCTCTATGGTTCCTTAGCTGCTATATACATGAAGGTTCAAGGCTTAAGCGTTATTCGGTTGTGCTCAATCACACAGTGTATGGTCAGGCTGGGTGTTATCCTGTGCGTTTGGCTGTGTAGCCACAAAGTAAACATATAAATACAATACGAATGAACAATACGGATAAACCCCAGGACCCCTAGACGTGTTATCCTCTCAGGAATAGGTACATATCAGCTTTCACCAGGGCGAGGCTCATATCCTCGTTGACCCTCTTAGATCATACCTCTATGTCGAGCAAGTGAGAACGGTAAGTAGCAGAGTCCTGGAAGGCCAACCAGCATGCCCATTTTTTATAGAATGTAGAGTACAAGTCCTTGGAGGTGTATAGTCAGGCCGCGCTGGCGAGAGGGTTGGAGGCGCGTGCAGGGCCCCACGATCATCCGGCGGGGATTCCGCTGCCCATAGGCGCTTGAGTGAGCCCGCGTGCGGCCTCTTGGCTGAGGCCGACTTTTGGCCTCTTTTACCCCCCATGAGGATAGTAAGGGAGTCCGGCGAAGTGTCCTTGTGTCACGAGCAACTCGGGGATGGAGCGGGAGCTTCAATTACACACGTCCAGCCGCCGCCATAGGTAAGCCACGCCCCACCCCATAATCATTCCTATTAATTGACTCAACAAATTCTACTAACGTGTCCCTACTGCCCTTCCAAATAATTAAAACATCAATATATCTTTTCCATGGTATTATATCTGGCCCGTTTCCATTGGATATACATTATTTTCCCCATTTGGCCAGGTTTGCGAAAATAGGAACAAACTTTGCTCCCATAGCAACACCTTTCTTGTGAATGTATGAATGTCTTGCCAAAATTGTTGCGTCCCCCAAAGAATTCTAGACATTTCATTATGTACATTTTGTTCGTTAAATCTCATCAAATGGTCACCTGACCGCATTCAGTCCATCATTATGTTTTAATATTTATATACAATGCCACCACATCACCTGTGGCCAAAACTACATAATCTCTCTCTTTCAGACACTCTATGACATGCTTACTGTCTCTAAGGTAAGCAGTGGTGTTCGTGACTAGGGGTGGTAGAAAACAGTCTATTCTCCCAGTCTCGTGTGTAAGGAGTCAGTCACACTGATCATAGGTCTTCCTGGGGTTTTCTATATGCTCTTGTGGATTTTCTCGAAGTAATATGATCGGTACTTTACAAATCGTGGGTGTAGGGTTTTTAGCCCCCCCCTTTTTTTAAATTTATTTTTAATCTAAGATGCCTCTTCTGTTTTCTTTCTTTATCAATGTTTTTAATTCCTCATTCTATTTGTTAGTGGTGGTCCTTGCAAAGTTTCCCATAGATTTCTGTCTCCCAGTATGCTCTCAATTTCTTCCTTGTAATCTTTATTAAGTACAACCACTACACTACCTTTGTCCGCTGGTCGAATAATATTTTGTTTGTTTTCTAACTGTCTTAATTCCTATTCTGATGTCCTCTGCATATCTACTTTTTTTTTTCAAGATCTTATGCTATACTATTTATTTGAAAACTTCTATATTATGATTACAGGAGTTTTGGGGGTTGAAAACAGAATTATTTCTTAATCCACTATGTAAATAAGCTCCTCCTTCTGGGTTGGCTTTATTGGTCGGTTCCTGGAATGAACGAAAATATATTTAATCAGTTTCCTTACAAATGTATTCAAATCAATGTAAGTAGTAAATTTGTTAAGGTTATTCTTAGGGGCATATTTTAGACCAAGATCCAATACTTATTTCTTGGTTATAAGTGAAGCTAAAATCAAATAATAAAAATACCTGTGCCTAAAATTCTCTGCTTTTTATTCTTCCTCCTCCCTCAAAGTCCTCTCTTCTTTGTATCTCTTTTCTAGTTTTACCATCTTTCCCTCATACTACTTTGTTGAAACCCTCCCATTTGTGTGTTTATTGGATGGAAGGATTAATCCAGTGGTCCTACCCTGGGCCCCGGAGGTTGTCTCCAATTTTCTCTCCCAAATAAAATCTTTTCCATTAGGTGATATACAGCAGATGGAATCTGTTTTGTGTGGGAAGATTAAGATCTTAGTCTAATAGCAAGTGGAATCTATTTTGTGTTTGGAAGATTAAAGTGTGTAGTTCTGTGGTTTCTGAACACCTGTTTTTTTTAAATTTTTTTATTTTAATCTCCTTCCTATTCGCTGTCCTAAAAACTTTTTGAGATAAATCCTTATTTTTTTCCCCCCCCAAAAAATAAGACCTACCCCGAAAGTAAGACCTAGCGCTATCTTCAGAGATTTCTGTAATATAAGACTTAACCCGAAAATAAGACCTAGTTTGGCTTTTTCCTTCGGCTTTTACGGTACATAGAAAGCTGCCACTGAAAACGACATTTCCCAGCAGGCAACGGCATGGCCAGTGGGGCCGGAGTGAGGTCAGGGGAGGTGAGGCAACTTCTGACTGGTCCGTGCGATACCTTCAGGTACCGTGTGATACAGTACATTCCATATCTCTGCTGTGTGTGACACCTTGTCAGAAACGCAGGCTGTTCCGGACTCTGAGGCCAGCGCAGGGACGGCCCCGTCATCGGCGTCTAGTTGCTAGGTGACGGGCGGCCGTTCTGCAGCTCTCCTCCTCTCCTCTCACAGGCAGTGTGACGCGACGGACGAGGCCCGGCGGCGTCCCGTTGCTAGGAGACGCTCGGGTCGGGTCTCGTCTCCGGCTCCGCCCCCAACAATTGCCTCTGCCTTTGGGGGGGGGGGGGGGGGGGAAATAAGACATCCCCCGAAAATGAGACCTAGTGTGTTTTTTTGGGGGAAACACGGTATTATTAACCCAGAACAAGCATGTATAGAAATAATTCTAGTTCTGTGTCGGTGAGTCAAATTAAATACCCTGGATTATCATTTTAAAGTGAAAGTCAGTGACATGTTAACTTCAGCACAGTTCTTCTTCCTTTAAAAAAAAAGATTTTTACATTTTTTTATGTCCTTAAACAATTATACAAGTCTTGAACTGTTTGTACTTTGTAACCATTCTTCAATTAAAGACTCTCTGAGGGGTTGAATGAGGTAGAAATGTACTTTGCACACTACTCCAGAAATGTTCACATAGGTTTACTGATGCTTAGATCTTATGAATGCTGAGGCCCTAGAAAATGTAATGACCTTATCTCTGTGTTTACCTGTATATAACCACTTGAATTAAAAAGCCAAGAAATAAAATCCACCCTCTGTATATAATATATAGTCACAACCCAAGTAGAAAAGTCAATCATCTCCAGCATGCAGTAGAGTTGAACCCTTGCTCTATGTGTGGAAGCAGTGATTCCTATGGTGAGGTCTGACATGCCCCCCGGATAAGTCAGAGCCAGAGCTCTCCAATCTGCAGGGAGTACAACCTTTGCTGACTGCAGAGAAATACTGTAGGTCTAACTCAGCAGGGTGTAAAAACACATGCAGAGACAGTAAGACTGATTTACTTGAAGACTCTTTTAGAATGTGGCTATACTGGCACTTTGAAAACTGAAACATTTAACAAATGTAATTAAATATTCTTTGAATATACTCCATTTGCTAAGATTACAGATTACCTGAACCTAAAAGCAAGAATGTAGTATATTGCAGCTTACCAATTCTCAGAAGTGGTGGCTGCATTAGTTTAGATGTTTTTTTTTTTCTCCTTTATTTTCATCTGGTGATCCGGCCAGTAAGTATATTTTTCAACTCCCTTGAACAGACCAAGCTGTCCAGCAAAAGTGGCATGAAGAGGATTGAGACAAATCATTTAACACTGACTGGGGTGCTTACAATGATCAGCTGTTGCTTTCATTTGTGTAAAACCTTTAAAAAGAAGTAAAACTGTTGCTGTAACCACCTAAACGATATTGGCTGGAGTTCAGATCTAATTTGTTAGATGCACTAGCAGATTTAGATGGACTTGACTAACATTACCCTCTCCACAAGTTGACAATGTTGCTGTCCAAGGGTGGCTCTGTTGCTCCTCTATAGAGTGGAACCAACCTAAGACAGAAAGTGTGTTATTGGTTGGATCACCAGGTGAAAATAAGTGGGGGGAG
>NW_017306400.1:1135701-1161556 GCF_000935625.1 Nanorana parkeri | reverse complement strand
GGTACACTTTGACACATAACATAATTTTGTAATTATTTATAACAAGCCCAGTACTTTTGATTGCCATGCTAGAAATTCAGGTTTAAAACTCAGTCCTATATTTTATTCAGGTTTAAAACTTAAAGTCCTATATTTTATAGGAAAATGTAGGCCGTCGCTGCTGACCGTTTCATCTGTTTATCCTAGTTGACTGGCTTTAAAACTTTGTCACTGACAGGCAACTAACTTTTTCAATTGGAGGCTTGGAAAGACTACTTAAATATCTGTTTAAGTTCAGGTTTCTTTTAAACACATGCATACTAATATGCTCTGATGTTACATGAAAAATGTAGTTCACAAGTATGTCTCTTGAGGGGCATTCCCAGTGGGGGTTTTTTTGTTCCCCTCCACATGCTCTTGATATTGTAACATCAAATTAGAGTAAAACATGGACTTTCTATATAGAAATCAAATTTACCTAGTTTATGATACATAAAATGTCTGGATTGCATCTATGATGTCTATTAAAGATGCATATTCTTAGCACAGTTCACCTAAGTATCACTATAACTATAAAATTTCTCTGTAGCTAGGGCGTTTGTAAAAGCATTTAGTTTTATTATCCAACGGTCAAGTAATGATAGTTTATTTCTGTGCTGGGCAGCACACGCTCTTATAATAAAACCTTCCTATGGTTCCATATAAACTATCTACACTAAAGTAAACCATTCCTGTTCATGACTACTATAAACCAGCTAGAGTTATTGTAAATCAGTATTGATTTCTTTTTTCTTGGCATTTTGTGGGTTATTGCACATGAAGAGCACTAACATTTACGTTCACATAAAAAAATTTGATTTTTTTTGGCTGCTTAAAGTTCTTAATTTACAGAGATATATATATTTTTTCCATTTAGTTTAGATATCCTATAAGGATATCTTCACGTAATTGTCCTTTTAATGGGGTCATACACTGGCTTTTTTGTTGTTGTTGTTGTTGTTAAGATGCATAGAGTTTTTTCCCCTGTATTCTTTAGTTTAAATATTTCACTTTGAAAACCTAAACATGTACCAAATCTAGCCTTATAAATTGAAGGGCCCATTTATACTTGAGCAATCCATTACAGTGCTTATGCATTTTAATGTTGTGAACTACCGTACCCTGCATTTGGGTGCCATCCACAATTAATAGCATCACACATAGAACAGGTGCATTGCTGGAACACTTAAGTGCGTATGAGCCTTTTCAAAAACCTTCCTCCTTTTCTTTGACTGAGCCAAATCCTCATTGCAGACTCCCCCTTCTAGACTCTACAGCTTATCGTGGGAGAGTTTAAGCAGCAGAGGCAGTGATGTCAATCCAGAAAGCAGTAGGCAGGACTAGATGTGGCCAGGTGCAGATTTGGAAGCTACAGGCTTGTGAATCAGCAGTGACAATGCTGGTAGCCACACCAACTGCTACAGCTGTAGTAGAGACAGGCACAGCCTACATTAGAGTGGCAACTCTGCTCTGAATTCAGGAGCAGTGCAGCATTGTTGCCACGCCAGCACAGGAAGCTATATTAGGTAGACTTCTCTGGCAGGCTCAGCAGACATTTGTGAGATATTTTGCAGGGGGACTAAGAGAAAACTATAAAGCAGATGCTTGTATAATTTAAGTGCTGAATCACATATTTTGTAATAGGAGGCCATAGTTCTACATTTTTGCCACAAATGTAGCAAATACATTTTCTGTATAAAAAGTGTACATCAATTTGGTCTGTGATCTAGTTAGGGTATGATTAGGGTTACAGAAAGCCGCTTTAAGTTGGTCATTGTAACACTTCTATGGTAACTGAAAAAATAGTAATTTGTAAAGGTCTGCAACATTGTCTAATACAGTATGCTAACATTTATTAAAACCTGTTAAAAAAAATCAGTTTTTGACTATTTTTAACTAATATGTATCAGCTATGAAAAAATTAAATCACATTTCAATAGCATTTCTGTTAGTATGCTAAAGATTTTGTAGCTTGTATTGTGCTCCTTGATTCAGTGACCTTGCTATGTTTGTGTGCATGTGTTTTCAGATTTTCAAATTGGATAAGGCTTAAATAGTTAATTTGGAAAGTCATTGGCATCTGAGCAGGATCTACCTTGCAATCCAAAAGGGTTTATTATGTTTTTAAACTAAGCTTTGTAAATCTCTCTTTTTCTGCAGAACTATATGTTTATGGAAATGGAAATAAAGTTTGACAGTATTAAAACTTCTCTTTGTTATTCTGATGGTAAGTTGCCTGAAGCCTTGTTCTAGATATCATTATAGCGTATACTTTAGGAGCTAAGCTGCATTGCTCAGCTGGAATTTAAAGCTATAATATATGCACACTAATGATAATGAAATATGATTGTTAATTACAAAATATGCAAAATCATTTTAGAATGAATAGATCCCGAGGCAGATGAAAACTCACAGGAAGTGCTAGCTTACAACTTAAACTTTGTCTACTTTTTAAACAGTTTGTACTTTGCCTGCTATTACCCATTTTCTGTATATTGCAATGCCAATTAGGTTTATCTTAACCTAAAATACTTAAATATCAAAAAAGGTAACCTTACTGGCATTTTATTTTGTATGTTAATATTGTAGAAGCCAGTGGTATTTGGCTCCTTTTCACATGTTTAGCAGAATGAACTCAGCTGTTTTGCTGAAAAAAGCATGTGTGTACTGAGCTAAATAGCTGAGGCTGAAATTTACAGACACAGCTTAATGACTCCCTTCCCTGCTTGTTCTCTTGAGACAGGGCAGTATGGAGTATTAACTAGGGAGAAAGAGTGAAAAGAAAAACATTTCTGCCGTGCTCTCAGACTATCAATGATGCTCTGTGAAAAAACAATACATGAAATCGACACAAAACCTATTATACTGTTTCTTTAAGGAGAATTTGTACAACAGAGAAGAACATTTGTGTTGGTTTTAACCATCTCAGCAGAGAAGGGCAGTGGCCAAAATAGCTTTCTTTTGCAGTGGTAAAACGACCACTGCCTAAATTAGCTAGCTTTGAATCATTAAAAGTGGGTGCACTAAATTAATTCATCATGGAGGGTACTCAGACCAGCTATTCCATCTCTACAGAAATAGAATATATTACAGCTATACTTTCTTTCTTCTTTTTTTTTTTTTTTTTTTACATCTGCTTTGTTTCTGTACTTCATAAACCCATGTTCTTTATACTCTAAATATTTCCTTCTTTCCCTCATCTTCTGCCCATACATACCCAATAATTTTCTTAAAATGCCTATCTTTATTTTATAAAGCAAGCCTAATCAAAATCAAATCATTTTCTTTTTGACAGGCTCCTGTTTTCTGTCTCTTCCTTAGTTCATTAACCTACATAGGATCCCAACAAATTAGAACTCCTGCTACCCTATGTCATATGACACTGGTCAGTTAATACCAGGACTATATGACTTACAAGTCTACCAGGTCACAGACCTCTTGTATAGCCTTGGCTAGGATGACACTCTCTGGCTTCCACCCAGAGAAACATGTTTATTTGGCTAACTTTCACATCATTGTGAAATCCCAAGCTTTACACAATTTTTAAGGAAAAGGACAACAAAATTGCTACTGGAGCCCCACTTTTACTGTCTTACAAAATGTAAAGTGTGTTACACCTTTTAGGGGACCATTCTGTTACACTTGTTAACCTAAGTTGCCAATGTTCTTGCATTTCACAGTCTGAAATGTTTCTGCAATCATACCATTATTGCCACCCACATATGTGTTTTATAAAATGGCTGTCTACTCAAGGGTAATCCAGCTACATTTGCTGAAATTGATTTCTAGGTTACTGGAAGCATGGCTGTGTTTTGGGGAAAGGGTTTCATCTCTCTTACATATGTGCTCTGATACTAACATTATTATTTTATGTCCTTGTATCACTGTACACATGAAAAAAACAGGGACAAAAATAACTTTTATACTAAGTAAGCCATCTGCAATCTTTCCAGCTTGAACTTTTGCCAGTTTAAATCTACCCCTAATCTTTAAACATTTATGCACTTTGCCTAATTGCGTGCTTTTAAGACAGGAATACATAGTCAGGTACTTACACTGCTTACATTATGTAGACTTTGGAAATTCAAATGAAAAAATGTAATTTCTTCCTAAAACAGCCAAATATCACTTTTTTTTACTCCATAATTATGCTATGTACATTTGTGACCTGCACTTGTTTAACCTGATCTTAAAAATAGAAACCCATTGCTAGAGGCTAGGGGGCAACCTATTGTTTTATATGCTTCTGCTGGAAAGCCAGTTTCATTTTATGATTCATACAAGTTTAATGCACCTGCTTTGGTTCACATGAGGCAGCAGGAAGCACTGGATGATAAAAAAAAAAAGTAATGCTGTGGGATACTTTGGTGTATACTATAATTTACTGAATTAAAGATTGGCAGGGGAAACAGAAATTTGGAAATGCTGAGTTCAATAATACTGTTCTGTATCCTTAACTTTTCTGTTTACTATTTCTGGTGCTTTTTTTTAAATTTTTTTTTTTTTTTTTTAAAGTTATGTTGTTTTTTTGTTGGCATCAAAGCATTCAGAAATGTAAGTACAGGTATAATTAAGATAACTTTTCAAAGCGGTGCCCTCTATCACATAGTTCTAGCTCTGTGTCTGTTGTGTCAACCTTTTATATAAATGTTGCCTTTTGGCATTTTAAATTAGAACTCCAGGCAGAAAAATGAATAGCCTATTTAAAGTTAGAATTAAAAACATAAGTTTCCGTCCACAGAAAGTCCTATACGTCACTAGATTTCTTTAGTCTCTCAGGTTACCTGACAGCCAGCATTATTCATTATTCAGTCTCCTTCCTCTAAACACAGCAAGTCATGGATCTGCCTCAGCATATGACTGGACATTGAAGGGAAAGTAGTTGTCTGTTTTTTAAGTCACACTTGTATTGACTGGACAGTACTAAGGTTGCTAAAAGTATAGATGCACCATCCATTTGATGCTGTTTTTACAACCTTTTAAATAATGGTATGACTGAACAGGGACAGCATTGTAGTTACCTTTCTAAAATATTAATAACTGACTATAGCAAACAACTATATACTTTTAAAAGTTAAAATAAATGTGTGATGTTTTATCTTACAAAATATTTTTTATCCTGCTCAGCCACTCATGAGTATTACTCAATCCTGCCACATATAGCATAGCCAGGATCCTGACCTTTTTTTAAAATCCGTGCATCTTGCCCATGGACCTGCACTAGCCTGTCACAAGGAGAAGCATCACAGTAATGAACATTTTGAGATGTGCATTCGGATTTGGACGAACTTGCTAAATCAAAAAATTCCATTGATTGGCCGGTTTGTCCAAATCCAAAATAACTATTTTTTATATGCCCGAATACACAAAAAATATATTCGGGCATATAGTAATTTGTCTTTGTGGGCACCTCCATCCTACTGCATCCAAGATGGTGGCGCCCATACATGCATATAACGTTGCCTGACGACAGCGTCATTTGACAGCATGTTATAGGCTTTTGTTATAGGCAGAGGCCACACTATACAGTAGCTGTATGTCCGTTCCTCTAAATCAAAGTAAGTTATATTTGAGGAATATGAGTTTTTAGAAACATTCCAGCATTTCAAATAAGGAAAGTGTTTACATGAAGAGAGATTGAGAGAATTTAATTTCAAGCAGGGGTGACGGGCTTTTATAGCAATGGTCACTGAGTTGTAGTACGGGAGCTGTGGTTATTCTAGGAGTGAAAAGGGTGAAGGTGGCCAAAGGAGCACTGGTCTCTACCTGTAGCAATACTAGTACTAGTCCTACCTATTATTATGCAGCATCTTAATCTGAGACATCACTGAAAGAGGGTGATGTTGGTACAAAAAAATGTGATGAACGTAAATTTATGTAAGTAAATTGATTCATATTGCATTTCTAAAGTAAGCCTCTTTGATCCCACATTGGAAAGCTACTCAACACCAAATAAGCTCTCATATAGAAAAGCACTTGTTAAACAACACACTGAGGTAGATGATAACTCCTACCTGGTAACAATACTATTTCCGAATTAGAGGCCTCTACTTAAACGATAGAGCTTGGGCTACATGGAAAATACACCTTTAAAAAAAAAAGCCCACAGTGGTGGCTCCCTTAGTTCTATCTTGACCTGTTCCTTTTAACAGAAAAGTCAGGCCTGTGGACACTGGAATTGGTGTAACTGTGCAGTTTTATAGGTGTGCCATTGCAAAAATTCTAAAAGCCCAACACCACCCAAAATTGTTCTTGTTTAGTTTTGGATAGAGTGGGGGCAGGGTTGAAATCTTTTACAGGTTTTTTTGCTGTCTGAACAGATTTGTCCCCCAATTGCTGTCCTGATGACTACACAAGAAATTACAGGTTATCACCCAACCAGAGTACACACAGCAATAATAAAAAAAGGACAGATACTTGCACAGTTCTCCTACTCATGTTGTCTCCTTTTTTGGTTCATCTAATTTTTTGTTCTGTTTTTTTTTTTCTAAAACCTAAAAAAAGTTTAAACGCAAAACACCCCAGAAGTTTTACCTCTTTCCTCCACTCATGTAGTTGCTTTATGTATTCCCATTGAAGAAAACAAACAGTTTCAATGCAGGAGAGTTTTTTTTTTTTTTTTGTACAGAAAGTCCATAGCATAAAGCAGATAAAACATCTGCCACTAACTAAATTCTGGTCAGCTCCTGACTAACAGAGTGCCTCCTTAATAGTTTCCCCAAAACAAACATGCAGCAACCCAGAAGCAGGCTCCCACAGTAGAGATAGCAAGAGAGAGCCCTGAGCACCAGTCAGCTCCCACATATAAAGGCATGTAGACAGTCAATGGCACTGCAGCCACGCCCCCCCCCACCCCCAGTGCAATCACCTGAACACATGGCACATAGGTGCCTGTATTCCGGTCCAGTGCAATCTGCATAAATAGTGCTTGCGGCATATTTGCAGATCACATGACCGGAATGCGGGCACAAATGTGCCACACGCTTGCGTGCGGGAAATCGCACTGTGGGCGGAGTGTGTGGCTGCGGTGCCAATTACTTCAATGCACCGCCACGCCCCCATTCACCACTGAATGCAGGGAGCTGACCGTGTTGCGATACAGTGCGTTCCAGAGGCTGACCGCTCTGAAACGCACTGTTTGTGGTGTGAACCGGCACTGAAGTTTCTTACCATGGGTATGTGAGAAACTTTGGTGACACACATGCATTGTACACAATCCTGCCAGCCAGTGTCTCACAATTTATATGGTGGGCAAGATGGGAGATATTTGGATTGGGGGTGGTTGTGGTCTCAAGGGAAGCCTGATGAGGAAAATAGGCCAGACTGCCATTGAGACTGATCCTAAAATTCTTCTGTTGGGCCTTGTTGCCCCAGTCCATAAGTTTACCTGCCAGGATGCCAGGCTCCTAATAGAAGGGCTAAGAAGCTTCACAGAAAGGGGGCTGTGCACAGTACTTAAATAAAAAAATAAAAAATACCCTTTTCAACAGACAGACTGGTGTGTAAGAGCACTTGAAAGGTTTATTGAACAGAACTTTGAGACTTTGAGGCATTTGCTGAAGTACGGATGACTTTGTTTTGTTTCACTGGTGAAGTGAAGCTTTTATTTTCTGTTAACTGGCTACATAAAAGTAGATGTAGGACAAGTAATCCCTCAAAGAGACTTTATTGTACAGTGCCTTCCTACCATGTGTGTGTGTTTTGTGTATTTGTATATCCTTCTTTGTATTTATTTTGTGTATTTGGCAAAATCTTGCATAAATTGATATTTTTCGTATATAACATGTGTGAACAGCTACTTGGCAGAGCTGAAACTGTTTATTCATAAACAGGTCTGTGGAAAATGGAGTAATAAATCTTGCAATGTGTTCTGAAACTCTCGTAAAATATATCAACTGTTTTGACAACACCATTGTACTTCCCAGAAAACTGAAATAATTGTCACACAGTTGGAATTGAAATGTATATTTTTAAATGCTTGCCATCTTCTAACTAAATAAAGTCACACTGTTGTGGTTCTTTGAATTGCTACTGCCAGCATTATGTATTCTACATTTGCTAACATTAGCAATTTGATCTTGGAATTACAGCTTGCTCCTCAGGGCCAAACATATGATGACCTCTCATTTAATACTAATCTCCCAATTCAGCAAAGGGCCTCATTTTATTTAGTTTCTGGTTTGTGGAAACTGTTTGTTGCATTGCTGGCAACTATTCAATATTGCACAGATAGCCTTACTATAGGCTGCAGAGACAGGTCTCTTTTTAGACGCTCAATAAATGAGGCCCGGTGTTGTGTTTTAGATGTCTAAAACTCAGTCTTCAAATCTAGACACCATTATCCTCTTTCATGGAGACATGCACATAACCACTATTAAGTACATGATGGGCAATCTCACCATTGCTGACTGTGACGTACTACCAGGGTAATGAGTACATAGTTGTACCATGTTCATATAATTTTTTATTTTAGTCAGTTGAACCTTTTTCAGACCTTTTTCCAGTCCTCTTCTCTTCTGCTTTTATAAAGCCACACTGCAGGAAAAAAATAATGCTAATTTACATATTAAAAATGTCAATTTACTGCACTGGGTGTGTAAATTATCATTAAAAAGCTGTGTGCTATGTGCAAAGGGCTTCTGCCAAGTATATAAATCATACCTTGCAGCATGCTGTCTCCTGCACATAACACCAAGCTTACAGGCACTGAAGAGAGTAAGGGATGTGACTTGAGCAGTAGATTGCTCTGGCTGCATCACCCACCTCTCCTCACTATTGCCCATTCAAAAAATGCCTATTATTTTTGCAGGGCATTCTGTGATTTGGAGAAGGAGAGGAGGGGGAAGGGATATGACATAATCTCACCTCCACCAATCACAGAATACCTTATATTCTTTGAAAAAATGTAAGGTATTTTCATGCCTGAATGGGCAATAGTGAGGAGGGAAAGGTGATGGGACCGGACCACTATACTGTTTGAGTGCCATTTCTTAGTCCACTCAGTGCTTGGAAGCATGGTGTTATGTGGATGAGACAGCATGCTGCATGGTAAGATTTATATTCTTTGCAGTGGCCCTCTGCACGTTACACACAGCTTTTTAATGACCATTTACACACCCAGTAAGGTGTGTAAATTATAATTTTTCCCATAATGTGGCTTTAAACAACTTCTGTGCAAACACAATAGGTGCTGTTGTTAACCACAGTATACAGAGGGCTAAGCAATCACTGCTTAAATACCACTAATTGTATGCAGTCCAAATTCAGGACCAGATAGCAGATAAACTCATTAAACATGGTTAAAGGCATGAAACACAAAATAAATATTATGAATAATATCACATTGTCCACAAAATACTAATCCAAATACACAAAACAGGAATACAAAGGTATAAAAACATTTTGCACGTGATAGTCCACCTTTAAAACCCAGTAGGGATCCTAACATAATGAAAATCATTTCACTGATTGTCACCTTCGTGCCCCTTTCAAAGTCTGAGTTGATATAACACAGTAAGAATCGTCAGCAATGGCATTTCAATATGGAATACTTGATGCCCAAATGTTATTCCCCAAACTCGACCCCCTATCTTTTGTACCTGAACATCTGGTTGTCATAAGCTTTGTCATCTCTATTCTAGTGTAATGCAGACCGCATGGAGAGATTACCTACCAAATAAGCAAGCTGATTTTTTGTAAATTGCTATTATTGCATATATTCAAATATCCATCTCTGTTAGTTTTATAGTCCATACCAAACTGTTTAGCTGAAAAGCATTCAAGGGGATTCTGTTGACACTGCTGCAAGTAATTTTGTCAAAATTAACATAAGAATCTTCTTAATAGTAATTTATATCAATATCCAATTTTTTCACCTACCTTGGAGGCTTGCCTTTTATATACAGAATGATGTGGGTGGGTAAAATCTATCAGGAGTAAGTGTGTAAGTTGATATTTATTTGACAAGAATGTGTATCTTCCATTTTAATATATTTCTAATGTTAATCCAAATATTATCTCTACAGTGATGTAGTAAATGTCAGGATTTGAATTTTCAATATTTCTAACTACATGGAATTTACCAAACGCAAGATGTATTGGTTTTATCACAGTGGTGAAGAAAGTCTCCACAAGCGCTGTAAATTGGTTTGCCCCACAAAGGTCACTGTGGAGTCACTGGGAAATTCTCACTCTTCATTTATGGAAATAGCATGATGGCACTATCAGCATGTTCATTTGAAGTGACTATTACTGCACCAAGGTGATATCGGTCCAAAAACCTTTCTTTTTTAAGACATAATCATAATTCGGTACCAGAGGCAAACCAATGAAATACAGACTCTATTGTGTTAATGGTAGAATAGTGTAGATGGAAAGCTCTGTCTGCTCCTTTTTTAACACTGTACCCTGCCAATGAAAAAATTAGAATATGGACGACGCAACATAAATATTTCTAGAAATCAAGTAAGTGTTCATTAGAAAGAGGTTGAAAAACTAGTATTTTTAGCACACATAATCCAATACAAACACGTCTCACTTTAATAACACAATTTACTCCTCAATTGCTTTTTTAATTTCTGAAGAATATATACAAGCCTGTAAAATACAGGTATACGGTTCACAGTGGTATAATCATGTTGTGAATATTCCTAGGATTCACCTGTAGGAGGCAGAGCTGCTTCTAATTTGGGATGCTGTTTACTTTCATTTTGCAATATAAATGGAAGAAATGATTAGAAAAGGGCATCCTGCCCTTCTTATTTTCTGAGTCATAATTTTTAGTATTCATTTATAGCCGCTTTACAAAAGTGTTGATGGATTTGTTTTTTTTACTAACATCTCAAATTCTTTTAAGTAACAGATGTTCAATGCTAGTTAAGAAATTAGGAACTCGTCATTATTTTATGTTTCATTTGGAAATTGCTACTGTACAAATATAGAGAATAATTGACTAAAGAAGTTGAGAATGTTCCCACAATCAATTGTGTGAACATTCACTTTAACTATTCAATCATGGTGCACATGAAATTAGTAAACATGAATTTGCGTTTAGAATGAAAGTACATTTTACCACAGATTATTGTGTGAATATTCTCAAATGTTTTGATCTGCCTCATTGTCCCTGTGTCTCTCAAGTAGGTATTGTTTGAACAGTATTTACGTTGCTATACAGACACCACCCATTTGATGCAGTCTTTACGTAATGTGAAACTATGCAATGACCGCACAGAGACCGTCGTTGTAGTTCACCAATCTACAGTGTTAAAGAACTACTATATGGTTAAACAACTACATACTTAGTTGAAATATAGATGTGTGATTGGATTTGTGATCCTGCTCAGCTGCTTTTGAGTATTACCTCTACCAGGGGTCACAAGCTTGGAGGAGGACCCTGTTCCTCTGTGTGGCTGCTTTCTTTGAGACTGGAATCTAAGATGTAGCTGATTTTCTGCCAGGGACCATGTTAGGAGGTTTGGGCTTTGCTGCTGGCTACCTTTTAGGTCATTCAATAGATACTCCTAGATGCAGGGTAGGGTAGGTGCCAGGTAGAGAAGAACTAGAGCATGAGAGAGGCATGTGGAACTAATCCTTTTTAAAGGAGAACTATGGGGTTAAGGCTTTCCCCCATAGTTCTCCTTAGGGTAACTGGAGGACACAAACTAGCGTCCTCCCGTCACCCTAGGCTCAATATACTGCGAGCTGTAGCTCACGGTATACTGAGACGCCGCAGCTGAAGCGGATCCCGGCACAATTGTGTGACAGACAGCTGGCTCTGCCTATCTATTGTTTTTTTTTAAAAAGCAGAATGCAAGGAATCTAAGTTTTTTTTTATATACTGGTAGGTAAATAGTGGTATTGCAATATTCTGCTTCCTTTCAGCCATTAAAATAGAAGTAAAGCCAAACCTTGTTGGCTTTAATTCTGTGCTACTGCCCGCTATATGCTGACAGTGCAGAGCCACACTGTAGCCAGAAGGGATACTGACAATATTGTTGGGATCCACCCAGCTGCCAGATTTGACAGCCGGTTCTCCTTCTCTAGAACCAGAGCCAGCTGTGCCCGCCACCTCCCTTGTCTGTCCCTCCTGTGAGCACTGGAGGAACAGAGAGGAAAGAGGAGAATCGCTGCAGGGTAAAGACCATGAGCTGACCAACAGCAATTACATGATCACTTGGATTTTTGTAAAGAGCCAGCGTTTGACAGCTGCAGTGTCCCACACCAGGTGTAAGTATTGGGAAGAGTATATTTTACGTTAAGAGCATAGCTGCATGGTTAACTAGGTTGACAAAAGATGAGTGTTCTTAGTCTCCAATATGATTGCATCCCTGCAGGTGTTGGTGTAGTTAGGGGCAGAATGAGCTACCCTGGAAAGCCGCCTCCATAGTGTTATATTAATGGAGCATGTTGCAATATCTCACCATACTTGTTTCCATTCTTGTGAGGTTTTCTGAATGTTTGTTGCATACAGTATATGGGGAATGGTTTGGAAGATATTGTAGTTAAGTTAGATTATACCCAGTGAGTGGCATGTATTGGGATAAATATATTCTTGCCCAAAATTGAATGTCTGCCATATAATATCTGTCCTGTTTCAATAGCCCTAAAAAGGTGGATAGCATTTATACACCGGAAAATTGAATTTATAAACCAAAAGCAAAAAGAAACTTCTGGTAGCAAAACTGTTAATTGCTAGAGCCCAGAAACAACACACCATTGATTTCTGAGAAGTGAATTTTGAGATTAGAACAATTTTATGGTCAACCAAAAACTCTCCAATGTTTTTTCTGTTTCACATGATAAATTTCTGCTAATTGGGACTCCCTGGATTTTATGCTCACCTACAGTTGAGGACCTGAAACTCATCCAACTTGAATTTGCCACTTGCCAGCCCCCTCAGGGGACTTCACTGTTTGCACCGCCATCCTTATCCCTGGCTTTTTTTTTGTCTAGCTTTTACCACCCTCAGAACATACCCTATTACTCTCCACTCACCCCACAGCCTACCAGTTTATGCCTTAAGGGCACACCACTATCTTAGGGACTGCTGAGGCACTACTTGAAAGGTTCATAAGGCAATCATCTGATTTTCAGAGATGTGGGGCAGAAACCACACAATAGTATCACAACATAATGCTATTGAATACATGTTTGTTGAATATATAATGCTGCTTTTGTAACTGAAATCTGTGCCACCCTTCCATATATAATTTTTCTTTTGAATTATAGGCAGCACTTGTTAATTATGGCCTTACGTAAACCTTTACAACCTATTGAAACAGAAAAAAGAACAGTGTTCAACCTCTCACAAATCCATGTACTTTTGTTCTAGTGGAAAGCAAAACACTGCACTGAGCAATTATGGACAGTTTTATGTCATACTTATCCCATATCTATTGCCTGGATTAAAATATTGTCCTTCTGTATTTCATAATGATAACTCTGGTTTTCCCTCATTGTTACAATCATCCAAACCTTTTTTTTTCCCAGTCATAATTTTTACCCAACGGCTACCGCGAAGAACTTCTACCTATACGGAGTAAGGCATTCCAAATCTTAACTTCTCTTATGACAAATAGCCTTCTCATAAAGCAATGATAACATTTTTTTTCCTTCATACAAAACTGAATACCTCCTTGCCTTACATTTATCAACATTATACATTTTTTTCTGTCACTTCACTGTTCATGTTTGCATTTTGTAGGAAGTTTGTTTTTATTTAACAAAGGATTCTTGCTTTAAGCCCACTGTCGCTCACAAAGCAAAAATTCGTGTGGTCAGACACTGATGTTCCTTAAATGGCCTTGGAGTTCAGCTTGTATGTCTTTGGAAGTTTTCCTTGGCTCTTTTGTTTACCATTTATACTATCCTTTTATTGATTTCTATGATTTTTTCCCTCTTGTGGCTATGTCTAGGGAGGTTGGCTACACCGCTATGGGCCTTTCACTTTTTATTACAGTAAACTCCCCATTATCCGGCATTCAAGCAATCAGCAAAAAAAGTAACACCCCCCAGTGGCTTCATGTGCATTAAAAAACAGTCAGTTGCTTGGTGCACACAAAAAATGTAGTTAGCGACTACATTTATTTAGTTGTTTGTTTACATTTTGCTGCTGGCCGGCAGCTAGACTCCGCGGTCGGCAGCAGAATGTAAACAATGAGGAGAATAGCAGGCTGGCTATTGTGCCCGCCCACTGATCAGAGGATCGGTCCGGAGAGAGTACTTTCTCTCTCTGGGCTGCTGCTCTACTTGGTGGAGGGCGTTTCAATAGCCAGCCTGCTATTGCAAATAGCAATAGCCAATAGTAGGCTGGCTACTGTTCCCGCCCACTGAGCAGTGGAGCTGTCCTGAGAGATAACTTAATCTCAAGGTCGCTCCTCTGCTCAGTGGGTGGGTCTTCAATAACCAGCCTGCTATTACAATTTAAAATAGCCAATAGCAGGCTGGGTATTGCTCCCAGCTGCTTCCATTCACCTGTTGCCTGCGGAAGCTAGCCGGCAGGTGGTGACTGGGTAAGATGTAGCTGATTTTCTGCCAGGGACCATGTTAGGAGGTTTGGGCTTTGCTGCTGGCTACCTTTTAGGTCATTCAATAGATACTCCTAGATGCAGGGTAGGGTAGGTGCCAGGTAGAGAAGAACTAGAGCATGAGAGAGGCATGTGGAACTAATCCTTTTTAAAGGAGAACTATGGGGTTAAGGCTTTCCCCCATAGTTCTCCTTAGGGTAACTGGAGGACACAAACTAGCGTCCTCCCGTCACCCTAGGCTCAATATACTGCGAGCTGTAGCTCACGGTATACTGAGACGCCGCAGCTGAAGCGGATCCCGGCACAATTGTGTGACAGACAGCTGGCTCTGCCTATCTATTGTTTTTTTTTAAAAAGCAGAATGCAAGGAATCTAAGTTTTTTTTTATATACTGGTAGGTAAATAGTGGTATTGCAATATTCTGCTTCCTTTCAGCCATTAAAATAGAAGTAAAGCCAAACCTTGTTGGCTTTAATTCTGTGCTACTGCCCGCTATATGCTGACAGTGCAGAGCCACACTGTAGCCAGAAGGGATACTGACAATATTGTTGGGATCCACCCAGCTGCCAGATTTGACAGCCGGTTCTCCTTCTCTAGAACCAGAGCCAGCTGTGCCCGCCACCTCCCTTGTCTGTCCCTCCTGTGAGCACTGGAGGAACAGAGAGGAAAGAGGAGAATCGCTGCAGGGTAAAGACCATGAGCTGACCAACAGCAATTACATGATCACTTGGATTTTTGTAAAGAGCCAGCGTTTGACAGCTGCAGTGTCCCACACCAGGTGTAAGTATTGGGAAGAGTATATTTTACGTTAAGAGCATAGCTGCATGGTTAACTAGGTTGACAAAAGATGAGTGTTCTTAGTCTCCAATATGATTGCATCCCTGCAGGTGTTGGTGTAGTTAGGGGCAGAATGAGCTACCCTGGAAAGCCGCCTCCATAGTGTTATATTAATGGAGCATGTTGCAATATCTCACCATACTTGTTTCCATTCTTGTGAGGTTTTCTGAATGTTTGTTGCATACAGTATATGGGGAATGGTTTGGAAGATATTGTAGTTAAGTTAGATTATACCCAGTGAGTGGCATGTATTGGGATAAATATATTCTTGCCCAAAATTGAATGTCTGCCATATAATATCTGTCCTGTTTCAATAGCCCTAAAAAGGTGGATAGCATTTATACACCGGAAAATTGAATTTATAAACCAAAAGCAAAAAGAAACTTCTGGTAGCAAAACTGTTAATTGCTAGAGCCCAGAAACAACACACCATTGATTTCTGAGAAGTGAATTTTGAGATTAGAACAATTTTATGGTCAACCAAAAACTCTCCAATGTTTTTTCTGTTTCACATGATAAATTTCTGCTAATTGGGACTCCCTGGATTTTATGCTCACCTACAGTTGAGGACCTGAAACTCATCCAACTTGAATTTGCCACTTGCCAGCCCCCTCAGGGGACTTCACTGTTTGCACCGCCATCCTTATCCCTGGCTTTTTTTTTGTCTAGCTTTTACCACCCTCAGAACATACCCTATTACTCTCCACTCACCCCACAGCCTACCAGTTTATGCCTTAAGGGCACACCACTATCTTAGGGACTGCTGAGGCACTACTTGAAAGGTTCATAAGGCAATCATCTGATTTTCAGAGATGTGGGGCAGAAACCACACAATAGTATCACAACATAATGCTATTGAATACATGTTTGTTGAATATATAATGCTGCTTTTGTAACTGAAATCTGTGCCACCCTTCCATATATAATTTTTCTTTTGAATTATAGGCAGCACTTGTTAATTATGGCCTTACGTAAACCTTTACAACCTATTGAAACAGAAAAAAGAACAGTGTTCAACCTCTCACAAATCCATGTACTTTTGTTCTAGTGGAAAGCAAAACACTGCACTGAGCAATTATGGACAGTTTTATGTCATACTTATCCCATATCTATTGCCTGGATTAAAATATTGTCCTTCTGTATTTCATAATGATAACTCTGGTTTTCCCTCATTGTTACAATCATCCAAACCTTTTTTTTTCCCAGTCATAATTTTTACCCAACGGCTACCGCGAAGAACTTCTACCTATACGGAGTAAGGCATTCCAAATCTTAACTTCTCTTATGACAAATAGCCTTCTCATAAAGCAATGATAACATTTTTTTTCCTTCATACAAAACTGAATACCTCCTTGCCTTACATTTATCAACATTATACATTTTTTTCTGTCACTTCACTGTTCATGTTTGCATTTTGTAGGAAGTTTGTTTTTATTTAACAAAGGATTCTTGCTTTAAGCCCACTGTCGCTCACAAAGCAAAAATTCGTGTGGTCAGACACTGATGTTCCTTAAATGGCCTTGGAGTTCAGCTTGTATGTCTTTGGAAGTTTTCCTTGGCTCTTTTGTTTACCATTTATACTATCCTTTTATTGATTTCTATGATTTTTTCCCTCTTGTGGCTATGTCTAGGGAGGTTGGCTACACCGCTATGGGCCTTTCACTTTTTATTACAGTAAACTCCCCATTATCCGGCATTCAAGCAATCAGCAAAAAAAGTAACACCCCCCAGTGGCTTCATGTGCATTAAAAAACAGTCAGTTGCTTGGTGCACACAAAAAATGTAGTTAGCGACTACATTTATTTAGTTGTTTGTTTACATTTTGCTGCTGGCCGGCAGCTAGACTCCGCGGTCGGCAGCAGAATGTAAACAATGAGGAGAATAGCAGGCTGGCTATTGTGCCCGCCCACTGATCAGAGG
This sequence comes from Nanorana parkeri, assembly GCF_000935625.1. NCBI lineage: Eukaryota > Metazoa > Chordata > Amphibia > Anura > Dicroglossidae > Nanorana > Nanorana parkeri. Next base: position 1,144,256 of record NW_017306400.1, on the reverse strand, counting down.
ATCGGTCCGGAGAGAGTACTTTCTCTCTCTGGGCTGCTGCTCTACTTGGTGGAGGGCGTTTCAATAGCCAGCCTGCTATTGCAAATAGCAATAGCCAATAGTAGGCTGGCTACTGTTCCCGCCCACTGAGCAGTGGAGCTGTCCTGAGAGATAACTTAATCTCAAGGTCGCTCCTCTGCTCAGTGGGTGGGTCTTCAATAACCAGCCTGCTATTACAATTTAAAATAGCCAATAGCAGGCTGGGTATTGCTCCCAGCTGCTTCCATTCACCTGTTGCCTGCGGAAGCTAGCCGGCAGGGGGTGACTGGGGCAGGGTTGGTCGGGGGTGGGGGGGGTGGGGAGGGAGCAGGGTGCAGTGGGATATTTGCTTGAGAGTTACTAATACCTTTTACGCAACCAGAAAATCTATCTAGAATTAGCAATAATTTATATCTTTTCACACTTTATTTGCTTTAGCTGGTAACATGTCAAATGCATGCAGGTGTACATCACTTTTCAGGTTAAATGAAGCATTGTTTTAGCTTTAAGGGTACCAACACGTTTGTCAACATCTGTATGTGTTAAAATAATTGCGCAGCACTATATAACCTCCCCGTGACAGAATAAATGAATGTCAATGTTATATAATTATAACAATAATAAAAAATTTAGTGATAATGTTTAATAGTGGAAAAAAACTATTTTTCTCAATTTTAGATAGGGTAGGGAATGGTGAACCCCTATCAAGTGTTTTTGCCATCTGTGTCCCACTAGCCAAGTCCTCTCCTGTTTGCAAGTGAGAAAAAATCTCTTCAAAGTGCAGGAAATCCCATCTTAGACAGTTGTCACTAGACCAGGTCTACCATTGGAAGATTTCCAGTCTGTCCTCTTCTAGGGACAACTCAAAATTTTGTGATTTTTTTTTTTTTCTTTCTTTTTTTAAACTTTTCAGTTCCAGAAACAATGGTCACCAGCAGGGGCGTCCCGAGGCTGGGTGACACCCGGAGCGGTAACCGAGTGTCACCCCGCCGAGACATCACCACGTGCATGCGTGATGACGTCATCGCGCACTTGCGGCAGTATTCTAATACCTGCCTGCGGCCATCTTGGTGATGGACGCCGGCAGAGAGAGTAGGGGACAGTCAGCTGGCGGGATAAGGTATGCCGCCAGGTCCCCTCCTCTCTCCTGATACTGTCGGGCATTCGGTCCGTGACCGAGCGCCCGACTTTTCAGAGGGGGGTGACACCCAAATGACTGTGAGTCATTTGGGTGTCACCCCTTCAATGGTGTCTATCACCACGTGCATGCGTGATGACGTCATCGCGCACTTGCGGCAGTATTCTAATACCTGCCTGCGGCCATCTTGGTGATGGACGCCGGCAGAGAGAGTAGGGGACAGTCAGCTGGCGGGATAAGGTATGCCGCCAGGTCCCCTCCTCTCTCCTGATACTGTCGGGCATTCGGTCCGTGACCGAGCGCCCGACTTTTCAGAGGGGGGTGACACCCAAATGACTGTGAGTCATTTGGGTGTCACCCCTTCAATGGTGTCACCCGGGTGTGGGCCGCACCCCCCTTGTGACGCCACTGGTCACCAGGACAAATAAAGATGGGGAATCTCACTCATGGAGACACAGACAACAGTCAAAACTGGACAGAGGTTCTACCACCTCACCACTCTTTTTTCAAAACTGAAACAAAAAGGTTTGCCTTTAAATACTGTACACTTTAGGAGAATTAGCATGCATTTGTGTACAGTAACCGTTTACTCTTCACTGGAGGGGTCTATTGAGGAAGAAAGAGTACTCCAGGAGCCCTGATAGTGCAAAATTAATCTTTATTATACAATTCCTCTGGGACATGGTTATCCTGCGTGTCTTATCTATGATAGTTTTCAAGTAAAGCATTTACTGTGGGTTCAGTCCTAGTTATTCTAACTTGTGAAATGTTTAGGTCTCTCTGTGAAAGCATCTTTAGATATGAGGCCTCGAAAGAGTATCCAGCTTCCTGCAGTCTTGAAATGGATGCTCCCAAGTCTATTGTTGTGTCTAATGTTACTGTGCTAACATTCTACTGTTGCCAAGGACTAGGAACACCTCTTACTTTTTCTTCTGGAATAGGCTGCCCATCCTAGTCAAATTAAGGCCCATGAACTGTCCTCCTAAAGGTACTTCCTATACGGCTGATAAACAGGAAATACTACTGGGAGGAAAATGTTGCTGACTTATCATTCTGAAATTATTATTCTCTTGACTCTTTTGCAAATCCAATGGCTTAAATTGTTAAGGATTCATTGACCTGAACAAAGTATGCATATGACGAGTTCTGGCTTTGAGCTGACTTTAGTGGCTGTACCACCCTACTCACTGGCTCAGGTAGTCTTGAAACCAGGGGCAATCAAGCACCTAGCATTTTTAGAAGGTGGTCAGTAATGGCATCCTACATATCTCTCCTTTAAGAATTTTCAACAGAAAGGGTTGTTGTTGTTGTTGGAATTGCTCTGGTTTTCTGTTGTGCAGCCAACTTTCAAACAGAACTTAATCAAGATCTTCTTTAAAGCTTGTTCCAAGGAGACTATGATTATAACTTTCAAGGGAGATTTTGGTGCAACTTTAATGACTTAGAGAGTTCTTGCTTAAACAGAGTATATACTAATTCACATTTTTGCCATTAGCAACAAGGTAAGCGGGCTTTTGTGGCTCTATTAGGGCTTTAATGTGACCTATGAATCATTTTTTTGTCCAATACTTCAAGCCTGAATTAAAACGAAGGCTTTATAATTGTAATTTTCATGAAGGTCAGGTTCCATGAAAACCATATAAACTACGCTGTACTAATGATTTCTTTAAAATTGATTTTCAGGTTGTAAAACTGCTTTCCAAAGTATTTCCTGTTGATTAATGGTATACTTTTGTCTTATCTATAAACTCACATAATTTAAAATAATGACTTCTTCATAGCTGATTGGGAGAATTTAGAAAGTTTTAAACATTTAGAAGCTGAAAGAGCATGAAATGAAGTTAAAAAAATGACAACAGTAACGCTTAGCAGCGAAGGACAAAACTGCTATCGCAATTCAGATGTCCGAACGTCTTTTATCTTTTCAGTACATGATAATATTGTATATGATGGCTATTCTAGTTTTAGAAAGTGAATCATATTCATTTTACCTGTAGTAAATAACACACTTTTTATGGTAGATTGTTAGATTACAAACGCATAATTCCGACACATGTCTGACATTTGATTTTTTTTTTGGTGGCTCCTCCAGCAATCCTGGGCACAGGGGAGCCTGTCTCTCTCAGTGGATAGGGCACTCCAGACACATGTCCCAACATGGTAGAGGCTGGTGTGGAGGGCGGCTCTGAGATGGTATCCAGAGCCCGCCCCTGGGCCGCATCGTGAACCGGAGGCCGCGGGGACCGCTCCGCCGGCGAGGCAAAATCGAGCCCCCCGGTTCGGGTGCGCACACTAGGCCCCGACATCCGTGGGGACATAAAAACATCCATCCGTCCCTGTGAGCGCCGGGTAGAGGTGCGGGGGGTCTTGGCTTGCTTACCGGTCCTCCTCATGGGGCAGTGGAGTCGTTATCTGGTAGGTTTGCTGTGATAATCACCCCCGGTCTGCAGAGCTCAGCCGTTTAGCTGCCACTCGCCGCCATGCTCAGGCCACGCCCCTCTGACATTTGATTTTAACAAATTGTATTTAATGGAGGAGCTAAGTCCCCGACCCTGAGAGTCTGTAGAGTTGTGCTGAATGCATTATATCTGTGTGTTTAGCACACACCATCACACAGCTCACTTAGTACGCACTAGGTGCTTTGTATTTACACTCAATTGAATAGCACTCCAAAGCACCTCTTGGTGGCCTGCGTTGCAGTGCAGCACAGAACAATGTGCCATACAGCAATACAGTGCAATGCAGTGAAAAAAGTATTGCTGCAATACACAGCCACTGGAAGGTGCATTGGAGTTGCATTCAAATGAATGATAAAGCAACGCACCACTACACCTCTGTTTCCCTAATAAAATAAGGGAAAACTTAATGAAAAAAAGTCAGAAAATTAGAAATGCAATGTTTTATAGAAACCAATCACAGTGCAATAAGAAGTATGTAGCAGTGTCCCTTACATTGCTGGTCAGCAAGTTCAAAAGGTATTTTTATAATTGGTGCGGTATAGGCCTACAAAAACCCATAATTGTCAACATTTGAAAAGAATTAGAAACAACAATTTAAAAGGATAGAGAAAAAATGTTGACGCACCTGTGGGAGTGGCCAAAAAAGTGGTTATTGCCAATAAAGTGAGTGTTGCTTCATGATGTATGGCTTGTAGAGTGCAAACCTTCCCCTCTGATTCGCTATGATTTAGACCAAATAGGGCCTGGGGTACCCTGAAGGGTTTGTGGGAGTAAAATAAGCCATATTGTTAGTGCCAGTCAGGGCCAGTATTAATAACCCCCCAGGGATGACCCCCATCATGTGTCAGGGCTAGCAATAACAACCCCCCCCAGCAAGTGTAAGGGCAACAATGATAACCCCCAGCACAATCCCTCCAGCAAGTGTCAGGGCAAGCAATAACCCCCAGCATTGCATAATAATAATGCCTGGCATTCGAGTGCAGTAGTTTTTTACATGATCACCCTCTCCCGAAAATATTCACTATTTCCCGTGTAAACTATGCAGCTTGGACAACAATAGGCAGAATTTTTAGGCACAATTTGTACCCTAAACCTACCTTATCCTCTACAATACGCATACTCAATCATTTACATTCATTTTCCATTTTTTTGCAACACAGCAATTTATTATAACAAGCCAAATATCACCTGCATGGATACATTAACAATGCCCAAGTACATGTTTGAAAACCCATTCACACATTCACATACTACTGATCCATTGGGGTTGATTTACTAACCTTTTAAAACCCGCCACGAACAAGTATACACCTCTGTAGTGTGTTCCCTCCCAGCATGATCTATTGGAGGAATCTAGACACCTTTGTAGTGTGTACACACCCAGCAGGTGTGTTGTGCAAAGCCCTGCATGAATTGCAAGGTGATGTGTAAATTAGCTCTGCGTTGTGTTGCTTGCGTTGATGAATGCAGGAATGTAAATGCATGAGCTAACCATTTTTGTCTAAACTGTGATGCACTCATGTTTTTGGGACATTATTTAGGTAGTGCAAAAAATAATGAAAGTCTCTCCATAAGTGGAATGAGGAACACTTAAAAAGAGGAAATAAGCTTTCAAAAACAAACACCTCTGGACAGTACAGAATGGTTGGAATAATAGTCGCGCGCGAACACGCTGCTATTCAATTGACCAAGAAATCGTGAAGAATCAGCGTGTTCATGTTTCTAGGCTTAAGAAGCGTGTGAACTTGCCTCCACACATGTGCAGTTGGCTCATACAGAGCTGAACACGTCAGTGGTGTGTAAGTTCCATATTTTTGAATACTGTTTAGCATTTTCAAAGTGTTTTTTGGGATTGTTGTAGGAATAGAGGTGAAGCAGCATTATATATGCATCATGTGCATGATTTTTCCATATATGGCATTAGTGGAAATATGCTTTTAGAGACTTGCATGCTGCTATTAGAGCGGCGTGTAGCCTATGGCGCATGCTACATGACGCGCACGTCTGTAAATACATAAAAACGCGCCATAACGGCGTGAAAATGTGACACGTTGCTCGTGTTTGGTGGATAAATACGTTTTGCTGTGTAGTAATGCACACACACCTGGTGTGTGCGTGTGTTTAGGTTAGTAAATCACCCCCATTGTGTTAATGTGCATAATGTTGTATGATGCAATTTCATTTAGATTGGCTGTCAATGCACCAGAACACACAGAAAAATGTACAGGCACCATTTCTTGCAAAGCAGTGCACCACTACACACATTGTGCTGAGGCGGTGCATTGAGATGCCATTCAAAATGAAGTTGAGGTGCCACTCAAAATAAAACTTTAGATTTGTTCATGTTACAGTAGCATTATAGAAGCATTAAAAATATATCAGTGGCAGGATCTGAAAGAAAAGCAATTAGTTGTCATAAACTAAATGCCATGTCTACCTTTACAAATAAACACTCTTATCTTGGTGAAATTAGAAGTACTTGAATTTCCAGGTAGTCGTACTCTTACATAATACATAATTTTGATATGGGCATTTCTGACTGTTTTGGAACAAAATAGTGGGAAGTAGTGAAACTCCTGCTCTCCAGTATTTTCAGAAAAAAGACACACAGAACATTTTGTAGTGTATAATATTTTGTAGTGCATTTTTAATACGAAATTCCAGCAAATAATAAAACATAATTTGCCTAACACTTAAAACACAGCTCTAGCTGTAATAGTTATCTATAATCTGGAGTTGTACCCCACAGAAAGTGCTCTTTCAGTAGATGGTGCTCCTATTCCAGGCTGAATAACAGTCAGAATTATTCAACCCACTTCCTCTAAACCCAGGCTTAAATGAACAAACCCTCTGGGGATCCATCATCCTGCTGGCCTTGGCTCAAAGTATTTCAGCAGATAATTTTCACATTTCATTACACAATGACACTCTGTGCTGTAGTAAGGGCTGCCCACCAGTGGCGTAACAACCACGGGGGCACCCGGTGCGACTGCCTCAGGTGCAGAGCTGGAGGGGCGCCGGGCAGTGTCAAGTGAGCCCGGCGAATTAAAGATTTACGGGGCTGCCCTGACAGGCAATCATGGGGCTGCCTTGGGTTCCTCAGGCGTAAGGACCCAGCGTGCAGCAGCTTCATTGCAGAGAGAGAGAGAGAGAGAGAGAGAGAGAGAGACCGCGGCTCTGTGATAAGGTGAGTGATTAATGTTTTTTGTTTCTCGGTCTCCCATGTGCTTCCTCCGGCCCTGTAAACTGACACCAGCCAGGGGGACAGTGTCAGACGGCTGAGGAGACTATCTGCCATTCCAGAACACAGAATAGCTCAACTTAAAAGTTTTTCAACTATTCTGTGTTCTATTACAAAAACACCATTTAGTTCATCTGGATTCAGAAGGAATCAACTGAAGAGTTTATATGAGGACCGGGACCAAACGGCTTAGTGATTTTACAGCCTCATATCATACAGGGAACTACAAGTCACAGCATACCCTCATTGTCCCTGTACAGTCCCCCATATCTCAGTTTCCTTAGTGATATTTGGGGGTGTACAGGGACAATGAGGGCATGCTGGAACTTGTAGTTCCCTGAGTAATATTTTGGGGGGTATACAGGCACAATGAGGGTATGCTAGGACTTGTAGTTCAATTACGACAAGTCCCAGCATGTGCTCATTGTACCTGTACACCCCCACATATCACCGGTGGGGTGCAAAATTTTGTTCTGCACCGGGCGCCCGTTACTCTGGTTACGCCACTGCTGCCCACATCTGCCTTATCAGAAGATGAAAGACCTGTGACATCACAAGACCAGACATAAGACACCTGGCATTATGGTATACTGTACATTTGGAGAATTTTTAAACCATATTTGTGGGGGGTGGTTTAAGCTTTCTAAAAATGCTGGTGGAATAACTACTTAAATATTCAGATCTTGGCTGTGACTGGGCCTAATGCAGAAGTTTAAGTACGGGTAATTGGCTATACCCATGATGACCAGTTAGATTAGAAACATAGATGAGTGATGGCAGAAAAAGACAAAGTGGTCCATAGTCTGGTTTGTTTGTTTTTTAACCTTTTTTTGGTGAGGAATGATCTGTGTTTTATACCAAGCATGTTTAAATTAATAACTCGGTACCTCCACCAAAAGTCTGTAACAAGCATCCACAACTGTTTTTGTTCGTTTTTAACTTTCCTTCTGCTAGTTTGATGTCATTCCCCCATGTTCTTGATCTCCGCTTCATACTGAAAAATATATAGCTGATGGTTTAAAAAAAACAGACATAATGGAACTGTTATGCTATTGAATGCTATCAACAGCATTTCCACCCTTCCGGTCCTTCATTTTATAAATTAACCCCAGTGTATGGAAGATCTATATGGAGGTCTAATTACAAAAAGACCTAGCAGAATATATACAGCCAGGTGTGAATCACAGAAGGATTTCAATAAGTTGATTTCCCAAACATATATCAACACATGTAATTGGTGAACCAGTTTTTTACAACCCATATAGGGAAATCCAGTTAGGTGGTCTTTACTTTGCGTGGCTGTTTTGTATAGCTGTCTATAAATGGCCCATTTTCACCTCTAATTTGGTGTTTCAGTATAATGCTCATGTTAGGATCAGGCTACAGGGGTGATAACGATTCTGAACTATTAAGCTTATCTTCAGGCAAAATGTAACACCCCTCCAATATTCAGTGTTTTGACTTCCTTGTCTAGGGATGTTTTAGTCAGCTATGTCTGTTGTCCAGGTCCCTCTCTTGCTCTGTTTCTGGGTGCAAGGGACCAGTAATCCAGTGTTACAAATGTGCCTGTGCCAATAGGTCCTCATGAGTCCTTTTTGTGCTGACACCATTGCTGCAGACTCCTCTTCTAGATCTTTATTTTATGTTAATCATAGTAGGGTGGGTGGGACAGGCAGCAGGCTGGGAATTAGCTTTAAGT